>NC_136264.1:89029800-89089800 GCF_964187855.1 Myxine glutinosa | reverse complement strand
GGCTGCAAGAGAAACCTTGATGGTAAAGAGTGTTTCCCTAAAGAATGCCTTTTTTCCCAAAACGAATCATCTGGTCGGGGGAAAAAGGCATTCTTTAGGGAAACACCCTTTAGATTGCAGCGAAGGATTGTTCGAATGGTGGAGAAAGCACCTCGATCAACTGCCAAACAGATTCAAGCTGACCTTCAGACACAAGGTACGACAGTTTCAACTCGCACCATCCATCGGCAACTCAATGAAATGGTTTTCTATGGTAGGAGACCAAGGAGGACCCCACTCCTGAGAGAGAGACATAAGAAAGCCAGGCTGGAGTTTTCCAAAACACACCTGAACAAGCCAAAATCCTTATGGGAGAATATCCTGTGGACAGATGAGACCAAATTAGAGGTTTGTGGTAAAGCACATCATCTCTATGTTTACAGAAAACAAAAGGAAGCCTTCAAAGAAAAGAACACCTTCCCTACAGTCAAACATGGAGGAGGTTCAGTGATGTTTTAGGGTTGCTGTGCTGCCTCTGGCACTGGGTACCTTGAATGTGTGCATGGCATCATGAAACAAGAAAGAGCAATCAGAGATTGCAGACCCTTGACAAGATGTGTTTTCAGTGGTTTTTAAGGCTTTTGTGTTAAAAAAAATATGGTGGCCATGTGACCGATGACATCATCATTATCTTTTTATACACCAATTTTTCCCTAGATAATGCTCAAGAAATTTCATCTTGATCGGATGAAGTTTTGTACTTGTCGAATTATGATGTCATAATAATTATGATGCTTATGATGGCACCTATGACATCATCATTAGCATGCTTTATTCCCCATGGAGAGTTCTTTAGAATGAGCCATGTCTCAATTTTTTCCATGCAGCACTTTCAGAGATATATAGGTGCAAAATTTTTCGGTTTTTCAAAGATGGTGCCCATACCACGTGACTTATGACGTCATAATTATCATTAAAAAATTATACAGGTGGAGTTGGACCTATGGTGGAAATTTCCTGTCAATTGGACCAACGGTTGCTGAGAAAATCATATTTATTCTGTGCGGACAGATAAACAAACAGACAGACGGACCCAAATGCAATACCCTCTCCTCCTGCGAGGGTAATCAGGAGATTATCAAGACATTTTGGAGCGCAATGTTCAACCCAGTGTCCGACAGCTGGTTCTCCATCGGAGGTCATGGGTCTTGCACAGGACGATGACCTCAAACACCCAGAAATGGTTCAAGACAAAATGCTGGTCTACTCTGAAGTGGCCAGCAATGAGTCCATATCTAAATCCCATTGAACACCTGTGGGGAGATCTGAAAACAGCAGTTGGGAGAAGGCACCCTTCAAATCTGGGAGCACTGGAGCAGTTTGCACAAGAAGAGTGGGCCAAACTGGCAACAGAAAGGTGTAGGAATCTCATTCATGGCGAGAGGAAGCGCTTGTCAGCCGTTATTTTGTCCAAAGGCTGTGCTGTCAAATATTAAGTCTCAGGTGTCAATAATTTTGTCAATGCCATTTTTTATTTTCTGATTTAAAAGGATATGCAGTACAATATTAAGTTCTGAATCAAAAACAAAGGTTCTGTAATATTAACAGTGAAATAAAGAATTGTGGAGACCACATACTTTTGTCAATTTCAACTTCTTTTTAGAGAAAATTGTGAGTTATTTGAAAAAAGTGCAAGGGTGCCAATATTTTTGGCCACGACTGTATATACACATATATATTGATATATATTAGGGTACATCAAACACCCCATTTAAAAATTTTTTTTTTTTTACATTTTATTGTATATATACATTTTTTGTAAGGCTAACCCCCGCTCTAGCAGGGAAAATGGCCTTTAAAATGCATGTTGTTGTTGTGTTGTATATATATATTTTTGTTTATGCATATACATTGTTTTTTATTTTAGTTACACTAGCCCCATATAGTATTTCTGTAAAATATTTCAGATTTTCGATTTTGTTCAGACACCCCCCCCTCTAACCCCCCAACGCCACCAAGATTAGGTACCTCTGCTAATGGGTCCCTTTGGCCAAATGAGATTTGTCGAATTTTATAAAAGTAACAACACTTTCTTTTTAGTAATTCAGGGTCACTGATTCCAAAAATGGCCTCTGAAAGGTGGTAAGATCAAAATTGGAAAAAATTTCGTTCAATTGTTTTGAAAATTGGGTAATCAGGTAAGCAACGAACCAAACCAGAATATGTGTATATGTTTCTATCTTCTATAATAATAAAAGGCAGTGTGTATGCGTGTGTGTGTCAGTCTCCACCATAACTCCAAAACCATTAAACCTAGCGGCCACAAACTTTGTATGCATACTTCTCGACCTCCATGGGATTGCCTGAATGAAAACTAGGTGTCTGGGTGTGTTTTTGAAGATCTTTTATGCTAACAGGCTTACCTTTGGTCAGCCTGCATTCAGGTTGCTCAGCTTGGGGTCTTAATTTCACCATTTTGTCCTCTCAACTCAAGTATGCCTTGCCTCAAAACAAATCGGGTTCTGTACAAAAACCTTCATATCTATGAATGTTAATATTGAAGTGTGGTGCTGTGCACACAACTTGCTTGCCAAAGAGATAGGCCACAACGCGTTTGATAAACCAAGAGTCTTTATTGTGAAAGCTCGAACTGCAGCACTGGGCGGGCCCGAGCTTAGAGCCCGCATATATGTGCCGAGGCCACGCCTCGTCCCCGGGCGTGGCCGATCGGTCGATAGGCGGGGCATGCATTCCAGTTCCCCGCCTGGACATTCGCGCCACCTGCTGGTGTGCTGGATTCGTGTACCTTGGTTGTGTCCGCCACACGTGCCCCCCCAGAATTCCCACGCACCTGAAGGGTGAGTTTGCGGGGAAGCCGGATGACCCGGCCGAAACGCCCCACGGCGATGGGTGCCGGTCTGGGGGGGTGGCGGGACGGCAGGGCTGGGGGGTGCCGGGGGTCCGACCGCCGGGGGGTGGCCTCGACACGGAGGCAGAGCCGCTGGCGGGGGGTGGTCCGGATCGAGGTGGGCCGGCTTGAGGCGGTCCACGGAAATGCGATCCGGGGCACCGCCGATGTCGACCGTGAAAAACTTGTCCCCGGCCTCCGACACGCGGAAGGGCCTGTCGTACGGGGGCCGCAGCGGTCCCCGGTGGGCTTCGTGCCGGATGAACACGTACTTTGCCGTGCGAAGCTCCGGGGCGACGTGGGAAAGCGGGCAACCGTGGTGTGCCGTTGGCACCGGGGCGGACCTCCGGGCGGTCTCCTGAAGGGCGGAGTGCTGTTGTGCCGCGGACCAAGGAGCCGTGGAGTCGGGGATAAATTCACCCGGTACCCGCAGTGGTTGCCCGAAGACCAGCTCCGCCGAGGACGCGCGCAGGTCGTCCTTGGGCGCCGTCCTGAGGCCCAGCAGGACCCAGGGGAGTCTGTCGACCCAGCCGCCGCCGCAGAGGCTGGCCCGGAGCGCGGCCTTCATGGAGCGATGAAAGCGCTCGCACAGGCCATTGGCCTGGGGGTGGTAGGCCGTGGTGTGGTGTAGCTTCACCCCGAGTCCTTGCGCCACCGCGGCCCAGAGCTCCGAGGTGAACTGGGGGCCGCGGTCGGACGAGGTGTCTGAGGGGGCACCGAACCGGGCAACCCAAGTGGCGAAAAAGGCTTGCGCCACCTCAGCCGCAGACGTCGCCGCCAATGGGACGGCCTCCGGCCACCGTGTGGTGCGGTGGACCATGGTGAGGAGGTGGGTGAATCCTCACGAAGGGTGCAGAGGTCCCACCAAGTCGACCTGCACGTGGTCGAACCGCCGCTCGGGCACCGTAAACGGGGCCAACGGTGCCTGGGTGTGGCGGTGGACCTTTGCGCGCTGGCACGCGAGGCACATCCTGGCCCAGTCGCGGACGTCCTTCCGGAGGCCATGCCAGACGAACTTTGCCCCGACGAGTTTCTGGGATGCCCTCGCGCCAGGGTGGGACAGGCCGTGGATGGCGTTGAACACCGGGCGCTGCCAGCCAGCGGGCACGATGGGGCGAGGCCGGCCGAGGGAGACATCGCATAGGAGAGCCGTGCCCGTGGTGTCGAACGGCACCTTGGTGACGCGGAGGCCCGTGATGGTGGTCCGCAAGGCCTGGACGCCGGGGTCGGCGGTCTGGGCCTCCGCCATCCGGGCATAGTCGACCCCGAGGTGGACCGCGTGCACGACGGACCGGGAAAGGCAATCCGCCACCGGGTTGTCCTTACCCACCACATGACGGATGTCCGTCATGTACTCGGTCGGACACGGCAGAGAGGTGGCGCTGCTGCCGTGCCGACCATGGCTCGGCGACCTTGGCCATCGCGAACACAAGGGGCTTGTGGTAAACGAAGGCCGTGAACGGGCGGCCCTCCAGCAGATGGCGGAAGTGTCGGACCGCCAGGTGGAGTCCGAGCAACTCGCGGTCGAAGGTGCTGTACCGGCGTTCGTGCGGGCGAAGCTGTCGGCTGAAAAACGCCAGCAGTTGCCAAGCACCACGCACCCATTGCTCGTGCACCGCGCCCACGCGTAGTCCGACGCGTCGGTGGTGAGGGCGATCGGTGCATCGGGCGCTGGGTGCGCCAGCATGGTGGCGTCGGCCAGAGCCAGCTTTGCGCCCGCGAACGCCGCAGCCATCGGCTCCGACCAGGCGATGTCACCTTTGCCCGGCTTGCCCCGGAGGGCCTCGTGCAAGGGGCGGAGGAGCTGGGCGACGTGGGGCACGAAGCGGTGGTAAAAGTTTACCATGCCCAGGAACTCCTGGAGCCCCTTGATCGTGCGGGGCCGTGGGAAATCCCTGACCACCTCCACCTTGGCCGGTAAAGGGACGGTCCCGTGCCTGGTGATGCGGTGCCCCAAGAATTTGATGGTGGTGACACCGAAACGGCACTTGGCAGGGTTGATGATTAGGCCATGCTGGCCCAGGCGTTCGAACAGCGTGCGGAGGTGGAGCAGGTGATCCTCCCGAGACGCGCTCGCGACCAGGATGTCGTCCAGGTAGACGAACAGGAAAGGTAAGTCGCGCAAGACGCTATCCATAAGCCGCTGGAACGCCTGAGCCGCATTCTTCAACCCGAAGGGCATCCTTAGAAATTCGAAGAGGCCGAAAGGGGTGATGACGGCCGTCTTCGGGATGTCATCCGGTTGGACGGGGACCTGATGGTAGCCCCGGATGAGGTCCACCTTCGAAAACACGGTCGTGTTGGCCAACCGGGCAGAAAAGTCCTGAATGTGTGGGACCGGGTAGCGGTCGGGGGTGGTGGCATCGTTGAGCCGGCGGTAGTCCCCGCACGGCCGCCATCCCCCGCCGGGCTTCGGCACGATGTGCAGCGGGGAAGCCGATGCGCTGTTGGAGCGCCGCACGATCCCCAGCCGCTCCAGCATGGCGAACTCTGCTTTCGCCACCGCGAGCTTCGTGGGCTCGAGCCGGCGTGCCCGGGCATAGACCGGCGGCCCGACCGTGGGGATGTGATGCTCCACCCCGTGTTTAACGTCCACCGCTGAAAAGGTGGGCCGCGTGAGGGCCGGGAAACTGGCGAGGAGGCGGGTAAAGTCGTCCGCTGCCGGAAGCGTGCAAACCAAACTCGCCGGGAAGGAACCGTCCAGCAAGCCGCTTGGCAAGCCGCTCGGTGAGCCGCTCAGTGAGCTGCTCAGCGAACAAGCGAGCGAGGTGAAGGTTTCGGCCTGGACGAGCCGTCTACGCTTTACGTCGACCAGCAACTCATTCGCACATAGGAAGTCCGCACCGAGCAATGCCATGGGCATGCTAGCGGTCATGAACGACCATTCGAAGTGCTGCCCTCCGAACCGCAGGGAGAGGCAACGCTTCCCGAACGTGCGGATGGGTGTACCGTTGGCGGCAAGCAAAGCGGGGCCCCGGCCCGCGGTTTGCTTGTCGGACGTGTAGGCTGGGATGACGCTTACCTGCGCTCCTGTATCGCAGAGGAAATGGTGCCCGGACAAGGTGTCCATGATGAATAGGAGGCTGCCGGAATGGCCGACGCTCAGGGCCGCTACCGAGCGCCGGCCTGGCCGTTTCCCGACCTGCCAAACGAGCACGGCGGGCAACACTTCTTAGCCTTGTGGCCGAACCTGGCCTGGAAATAGCACCAGGCTTGCGGCGGCGAGGGCGGTGGCAGCAGCGGTTTTCTCAGCGGCGGTGTTGGTGGTGGGCGGGGTGCGGCAGCGGCCACGGGGGACGCAGTAGCATCAGCCTCGGGGTCCACGACACCCGCACTGTAACTCGCCCGCGTGTCGCAAGCCGCGAAGAACTTGTCGGCCTCTACGGCCAGGGCGCGGGGTTCCCTCATGTTGGATCCGGCCAGCGCGAGGCGTACCTGTAGAGGTAGCTGGCGTAGGAAAAGCGCCCGGAATAAGAAATCCGGGGGCTGGTCACCAAGCACCGACAGCATATAATCCATCCGCACGGATGGTCGTGTGTCGCCGAGTTCGGGAAGGTCCAGGAGCGGTCGGCCCGTTCGATCTCAGTGAGGCCGAACGTGGCGATGAGGAGACGTTTGATCGCCCTGTACTTGTGATCGGCCGGCGGGTGCCGCAGGATGGACACGACATGGGCGGCAGTGCTGGGCCCGAGGGAGGCGACCACGTGGTAGTAACGGGTCTCGTCCGCCGTTATGCCTCGAAGCTGGAATTGCGCTTCGGCCTGCACGAACCACACATCGGCCTGTGCTTCCCAAAACTCTGGGAGTTTTACCGCGACAGCGTTGTTGGCCATGGCGCGTTCGGTGGTCAGCGACAGCTGAACCAATCGGGGTCCCCAGTGAAGTGTGGTGCTGCGCACACAACTTGCTTGCCAAAGAGGTAGGCCACAACGCGTTTGATAAACCAAGAGTCTTTATTGTGAAAGCTCGAACTGCAGCACTGGGCGGGCCCGAGCTTTGAGCCCACATATATGTGCCGAGGCCACGCCTCATCCCCGGGCGTGGCCGATCGGTCGATAGGCGGGGCATGCATTCCAGTTCCCCGCCTGGACGTTCGCGCCACCTGCTGGTGCGCTGGATTCATGTACCTTGCTTGTGTCCGCCACAATATAGCTGATTTTCATACGTATGAATCGCTGTAATCCTGTATACATCTCAATTCTTATAAACGCCAACGTTCGTGCCTTTGTTTAATTTCTGCAAAGATGGAGAATGTCTTCACCTGAACCGTATTTCAAATTTTTAACATATAAAAATAACGTCCATCAACCTTATGTTGAGGAACCAGCATGTTGGTTCAAGCTGTGCATTTCGAGTTTGAGCTAACAACTCAACTAGAAACTTTTTATTCAAACTCGGAAAACATCATGGAGAAACTCAGCCATGATCATTCTTCTTCTTCTTCTTCTTCTTCTTCTTCTTCTTCTTCCAAAGAAACAGTGTGAACAAAGCATTAGCCCTTCTTCTTCAAACCATTATAGCAAAAATCAACTCTCATGAGATTTCCAAGACATCAACATCAAAAAACATCAAAAAAGCAAGTAAGCAGCATGTACCATTTTTTAAGTCTTTAGTATGACTTGAACCAGTCCAATTTGGATAGGTGTTTTTTAGGAGACACCATCTCCTTACTGCATGGCTGTTGGCTCCCTAAGGAAGCTCATCCGCCCTTTGACAGGTGTTGTTTTTGGTCTTGGCAGGGTGTCACAGTCACCCTCCCTTCTAGCAAAGCCAGTGAGGGGTGTCAGTTTAGTCTCCAACAACCCAACCATGCGGCAGGTAGCACTGGGTTAAATGTTACCAATGGCAGTCCCAAAAGTCTGACATGACCAAAAAAGAGTTGAGGCAATTTCCCGGTGGATAAAGGGGTCTTAGAGGGTTTTAGGGGTCTTCCGGGTCTAAATAGTGTTTGGGTTCAAAGGGTCCTGTGGACAGATGCTGGAGGGAAGAATGAGATTGAAGAGGAAATGGAGATTGATTCCACAGACGGGGAAAAAGAGGAACGAATGAGTGGAGGTGAGCAGTGATCCTGGATTTAGGTAGTTTTATCAGAAGAGGGTTGATGGTGGCCTGTGTGTGTCCTGCAGAAACCTGGGGTAGGGTGGGACAAAGCACAAAAATGTAAGGGTGTAAGACTAGAAAAGAGGTGGTATAAAAGAGAGAGACCACCGACCTATCTGCGATGGTGAAGTGATCGGCCCATACATAGACTTGGCTTAATCGTGGGAGATCCAATGATTTTGAAGGCCTTGGTTAACAGCATTAAGCTGAGCAAGATGTGAGGCAGGGGAGCAAACCCAGAAGGGAGAGCAGTACTCCATCAATCTGCGGATGAAGGCCTGGTAAGTGGATTGGAGTTCAGGTGTGCCAAGCAACGACTTTGTGCGACGGAGGATGCCCAGTCGGCGGCAGGCTTTGGAGACCAACTTAAAAAATTTGTTTGCCCAAGAAATGTCATGGCTGATAGTTAGAACCAAAAGAATGAATGACTGAACTTCCTCAAGAGGTTTGTTAAGAAAGTAAATATGAGGGTTTACCAGACGGCTCTTTTGGAGAGAGAGAGAGAGACAGAGACAGAGACAGAGACAGAGAGAGAGAGAGAGAGAGAGAGAGAGAGAGAGAGAGAGAGAGAGAGAGAGAGACTTTTTATTACAAAAATATAAAAATACAAGCCAGTCGGTGAAGATACTATTCAGTACAGGCACAATAATCAAAAATACAGAAAAGAAAAAGAGATAATGACAGGAAATCAAAACAGTACAATGAACTAGAAAAGAAAAACAACAACAGAAAAACCGACCACACACTGATTCAATCCAAACAAACCTACAAATATATCATTAATTCATTCTCCTGCACCATGCAGATCCCATCAAAACACCAGATGTTCATAAACTCATCAATACATTTCTTTCTTTCAGAAACACAAAATTCAAGTTTGAGTCTTGCAGATATCAAGGCATTAAAAAAGAACAAGACATCACATTGCCCAATCGGCTTTCCTTTCAGTTTTTCCTTCCTCGATAAATAAATTGCCATTTTCGCCGTGGCCACTAAAAACAAAAACAACATATGTACATGTTCTTTCATATCATTGAAGCCAAAAATAAATGATCGCAGAGAAAAAGTGATCTTCATTTTTCCAGCCATGTAGTTCAGCCATTGAAATAAAGGCACAAGCCTTGCACAATCAACGTACGCATGGAACACATCCTCTGTGTAAACACAGAACGGGCAACACGTAGATGTGGGCGCAAAATGACTCACTAATTTATTAGACGGAATGATCCAGTGTATCATTCGCCACTGGAGATCACCTGTCCTTTTGCTTACCAGCTTACTGTATATTGATTCCCATGCAGGCTCAGATGGGAGTCCTTCCGGCATTAGCCCTTTCCACCTGGCCACTCCATTTAACGGTGAGTTCCCAAGCAGAACTGCAGTGCATAACCGATACAGGTCTTTACTACTGCATTTCTGAAAAATGTTTTGTCCCTCACTAATTGGGGGCAAGTCTCCGTGACTAGGCTGTACCAATAAACCAGGAAAATGCCAGTCATTGGATGTCACCAAAACTTCCTGGGTCCATCTTAGTCCAAGTTGGAAGCTTTTCTTTACTATTTCCTTTAGGACTCTTCCGATTATTCTGTTTGACCATATTCCAGTCATATCAGCTATCTCTTGCACCGTCTTCCACCCCCAACCAGAATCATGGCGGAGGTCCAACACTTTGATTATGCCCGCTGTAATAAAGTGTTGATAAAAGTCTCGGCTTCTTGGTATTGCGGGAAACAGCGGGTTGTAAAAAAGGGGTTCTTCCACAAACATGCTTGTAGCATAGGTTTCTTGCTGGCGACTAGTCGAAAGGCTTTGCCAGGCATTCAGAAGGCTCTGATAGAATGATGGTAGATGAGATGTGTCGACATGTTGGAGTTGGACTAAGAAAAGTTAAAGGCCGTATCCGAGCCCGCTTGCTTTTCGCAGCACGTGATAGGCCAGAAGTCGGCTTGGCAGTCGTTCCTTGTACAGCAACTGCTGTATGATGGTACACAGCCGAAAAGCCATGATACGACTTTTTATGTCGATCAGTCCCTGGCCACCTTCAGACAAGGGGCTACATATGACATTTGGTAGTAACCAATGGTGACCACTCCAAAAAAAATCCACGAGTAGCCTCTGCACTGCCTTTAGTAGTGCCTCTGGTGGCTGAAGGCAGATAAACCTATGCCACAGGGAAGAAGCCACCAAATTATTAACCACTAGAACCCTGCCTTTGTAGGAAAGGTGGGGCAGAGCTCGTTTCCACAGTCCCAGTCTTTTTTTGACATGCTCAACAATCCCGTCCCAATTTTTGAGGACGTAATGTGGAGATCCCAGGAAAACCCCAAGGTATTTGACTCCGTCTTCCACCCATTTTAACTTTGTTGGTAGATGCAGAGGTGGTACCAGCACTCTTCCAGGTGGAATGTTCTTGAGACAAGGAATCCATAAGGCCTTACTCTTGTCCCAGTTACACTTCAAAGAAGAAGCGAGGCAAAAAAGATTTAAGCATTCAACAAGTGCTGGGATATCACTCTCCTTCTTAACAACCACACAGACATCATCTGCATAAGCCGATACAACTACTGAAGGACTCCCAGGGGATACAGTCACTCCTGAAATATTTTTCCTAAATAAAATTAGGAGTGATTCCATTACCAAGGAAAATAATAACCCAGAAATCGGGCATCCTTGTCTCACCCCTCTTTGGACCTGTACCGAAGAGCTGAGTTCGTTATTTATTTTAAATAAACTAAATATATTGTTGTACAACAAAGTCACGTAGGCCTTAAAATTGACACCAAAGCCACATGCTTCTAGCACACGATACAAAAAAACATGATCCACACTGTCAAAAGCCCTTTCCAAATCAAGGAATATTATCCCAAAATCTTTTTCCAAGCAATCACATTCCATTAAATCTCTAATCAAAAAAATATTATCATAAATAGATCTGTTTGGGATGCAGTAATTCTGATCATGGTGGACTAGATCACCGATTACCGTCTTCAACCGACTGGCCAACACTTTTGACAATATTTTGTAGTCCGTACATAATAACGAGACCGGCCGCCAATTCTTTATCTGTCGTAGATGCCCAGTCTTTGGAATCAGCGACACCACTGCTCTTCTGAAGCTTAGTGGGAGTTCTCCAAGCACCAAGGATGATTCCAGGACATTCAATAATTCAGGGCCCAAAAGGTCCCAAAAAGCCAAGAAAAATTCTGCCGGTAGGCCGTCAATCCCAGGAGCTTTCCCCGAGTCCATTTCACTTAGGGCCTGTGTTAGCTCAGGCAAAGTAATTGTTGAATCCAGGCCCAGGCACTGAGGCTCAGTTAGGGATGAAAGGTGAGAAGTTAAAAATTCCATGGTTTGCTCACAAACATTTTGGTTTGCATAAACTTTTGAAAAAAACTCTCTAATGCACAACCTTACATCTCCAGGGTTGGCAACCATGTTTCCCCTAAAGTCTTGTACAGAGAAAAGGGTTTTGGGTGACTTATTTACAAAATCAATTTGGAAGAAAGATTTACTCGGGGTGTCTGATACCTTTAAATTGTTTATTCTTAATCTGATTAACAGGCCTGCTGCTTTCTCCTGAATCAGCTCTCTCAGTTGAGCCTTCTTTTCAACCAATAACCTGTGGTCTCTTCTGATATTATCTTTAGCCAGTTTACACTCTAACCGTATAATATCAGCTTCTAAACAAGCCATTGTTATAGTTTTTACGTCAGTTTCATTTGAAACAAACTGCTGACAAAACACTCTAATCTAAGCTTTTGTGTTATCCCACCATAATGCTAAAGAAGAGAAACAGGGCTTTCTTGAAAGTTGGATGACCCAAAAAGCACGGAAGGCGTCTTTAAACAAAGCATCTTCGAGAAGACTGGTATTGAATTTCCAGTATGCACTTTTTCGTAAGGGTTGAGGGAAAAAGAGGTCCATGGTAACTAAATGATGATCAGAAAACAAAGATGGAAAATGATTTGGAGAGATAACCGCATTCCTGAACTGTGAGTTTATGTACCACCGGTCAAGTCTAGCGAAGGTCATTCTCCCATTGGCACATCGTCCCCAAGTATACTCAGATTTGTTGGGGTAATGCAGTCTCCATGCATCTAGCACACCCACTGCCGAAAAATAATTTAACAAATCAGTACTACCTTCGGGATGAGGTTCTGCTGTATTTCGGTCTATACTGGGTTTAAAGGTGCAATTAAAGTCACCCCCCATGCAAATACAATTATTGAGATCTATCGACTGCATGTGTCGAATTAAAGATGAAAAGAAAGCTCTTCGTTCCACACTCTCACTTGGTGCATAAACGTTGAATAGTGTAAACCGAAAATTATTAATGACCAGTTCCAATGAAATAAACCGGCCTTTAATCACCTCCTGGAAGAGGCATGACTCAGGTACTAGGCCTGGTCTGAGTAAAAAGGCTACACCAGCAGAAGAAGAAGACATGTTACTAAAAAAACATTGTCCTTTAAAGAGGCGACACCAATCGTACTCCCCATTTTGAATTATATGGGTTTCCTGGAGTAAGAGTACATCAATTTTCTTGCACTCAAATAAACTTTTCACCTGAACCTGGCGGTTTTGGCTTGCACCTCCGCCGTTCATATTTAAGGTTCCAAAGGTGATTTTTTTCATGGATTATCAAAAGGCGTGAGCGGTTGTTGGGAAATCTCGCTCCCTGCTTTTGTAACAGCCTTTCTAAGCCGATGAAACAGCGACTTTGTTAAATTAAATTCATCCGGCCTCCTAATTATGTCCTTTGCAGCCTGGATGAATGAAATTAAATCAGGAAAATGATCTTTTACAATCACATTTCGGTGTCGGTAGGTGTCATTCAGAAAAGAAATAACGAGTTGAGGGGCTATGGATGACTGATCTGATGAAGATTGAGACAACTCAGTCATCTCAACTTCATCCTCTGAATCTGAAAAATCAGAAACAGCTCCGCCCGAGTCACATATATCAGTCTGCACAGTCCCCATTTTGATTCCAGCCAAGTCCGAAGATTTGCTGGAATGTTCTATGGTAGAGTCATCTTCACTCTGGTACCCGGGACATTCAGCAGGAGCTGAAATCTCGGCTTCACCCTCCTGCAGGGAGATGTTCACTGGCTCAGTTGACGAACCAGTGTCATGATTTAGATCTTGCAGTGGTAAAGAGGAGCTTGGGGCTGAGACATTCCCAATCCGCTCGGTCTCAGCAGGTAGTGAAGGTGGCGGCTCACTAATGAGCTCACCATCATCTTTAGTCTCACCATCTACTTTTTCTCCCAAGTTTTCGGTGCTGCCCGATAATGTTTCAGAATTAATTAATTCAGGTTCCTTCTCCCTGGTGTCAATACAGCTTGTGGACACCTGAGAAAGACGTTCCAGGGCGTCTGCACCCACACTGTCTTTATCCAACACTACCTTTTTCAAAGTAATGTTGGAGTTACAAGCACCAGGTGCTCTTCGTTTCTTTGTCACCACAATGGGATTTTCTTCCATCTCCTCACTGCACGTAGCATCTGCCACAACAGGTGGGTTATCTGGGGTTATTTCATTATTTACCGAATCAGCGGTGTTGTCGTTTTCACTAAGACGAACAGGAGTATTATCCCTACTCCTCGAGAGCGAGGGAGCGGCGGTAGGAACCGTTCGGGTATTTCGGTTTACCTTGTTTCGTACGTTAGAGACCGGGGTGTTATCTCTTTTACAATCAGCGTCACTATGACCTGCTTCACCGCACCGTACACACGATACCTTTGGACAAAACCTTTTCACATGGCCAAAAGCTCCGCAATGAAAACATGTTAATGAGGCCGATGACGCATACATCTGGTACTCATGGTTGTTCACCTTTACCTTGAACGTGATGTGATGTTTAACCCCGTGTCATCGCCTCGATCCGGAAGCACCATATACACCTGCCGTCTGAAGCTCATCACGTGTTTAACACGTTCATCCTGAGACCGGAGCGGAATCATTGTGATTTTCGACACAGCTGTTCCGTATCGGGACAAAACGGACATCAGCTGGTTGCAGGTTATAAATGGGGGTACGTTAGATATGACGACCCTCATCGACGGAGTGTCCATAGGCGACGCCAAGACAAAGAGACCTGTCTCTGTGGTTAAACCCGCACTAACAACATCGTGAACGAATTTTTCATCGGACACAAATACAACAACTTTTTGATTCATTCTCGACGCTGCTCGTACATTCTCACAACCGATTATTTTCCCCACCGACAAAACAATGTCCTCAGTGGAAGTTCCTTCGGGTGGAACACACACAAATGCATGCTTCCTTGTTAAGTTGTCGAACGCCTCTAACCGAGAGCGTGTATTCGCCATCCCAGCGAATTAACACCCCCCACTTGTCCGAACCGGACAAGTAGGTACCAAAACGAAATAAATCAAACTAGAATAAATAAATAAACGTGCATTATAAGCACAAAAAGGCTTACAAAGCGTCGTCGAAGCCGGTAGGCCGCACCCAAAATGGGTCCGCTCTCAAACCTCTCTCTCTTGAAGACAAAGGTGTAGAAAGGATGAAAACAAAATGCCAAAGTACACAGGATGGAAAGGAGAGGGAGGGGGGGGGGCAGGGGAGGGCAGGAGAGGAGGAAAACTCACAAAGAACTCACTACAACACAGAGCAGTTGCTCACAGCCGCCATGACGCCACGCCCAACGCAAACGGCCTGCAGGGGGCGAGAGAGAGAGAGAGAGAGAGAGAGAGAGTGTGTGTGTGTGTGTGTGTGTGTGTGTGTGTGTGTGTGTGTGTGTGTGTGTGTGTGTGTGTGTGTGTGTGTGTGTGTGTGTGTGTGTGTGTGTGTGTGTGTGTGTGTGTGTGTGTGTGTGTGTGTGTGTGAGATTTGTCAGGATTAAAAGTCATATTCCAGCTGTTTGACCATCTTGTTTTTTTTCAAGGTCTGAAGCTGTTGTACAACAATGACAGCCCACACGCAGGTTTTTCAGCTCAACCTTTTAATGGCGTCTCCTTCTCCACTCCTCGCCCAGCTCGGACACGTCACTACCGGTCACGCCTCATCCTTTCCGGTTCATCATGCATTCATGTAATTCACAATACCACAGAAGCGAGGAAAGAGACTTCAGCCTGACTGTCTGAAGAATGAGGGATGTCGTGGCAGAGGGTGGAGTCATCACCAAAGAGATAAAAAGGATTTTCCAGAGAGTCAGAGATAATTGATGAAGATCTTTTTTTTTCTTTTTTTTTTGTATACAAGATCGAGGCTCGTGAAAGAGCGAAAATTAATCACACAGAAAGACAAACAGACACATAAAACAAATAACATCGGGAGCGGTAGACAAGATGGGGAGAGAGGGGGAAGGACACAAACACAACATTTGAGAGCAGGGACCGAAAGACATGGAGACATCGAGAGATCTGTGGGAGGGAGAGGGCTTTGGGGGGGAGGCATGTGAAGGGGGGAGGCATGTGAAGGGGGGGAGGCATGTGAAGGGGGGGGGGGTGGGAGAGGTATAAACATATGGACACTGCCAGGATTTCCAGGAAATAAGTTGGAATTTCAAACAAGGTGGATCTGGGGTGAATTAGTGGGGGTAGAAAAGATCAAGGTTATGGATGGGGGAAGATAAGAGATGGTGGTGAACAGCTGTTTTAAAGACCTGGAGGGAGGAGAGGGATTGAAGGGAGTGTGGGAGTTTGTTCCACAGGCGGGAGAAAAGAGGAATGAAAGAGTGAAGGTGAGCAGAGAGCCGAGATTTCGGCAGTTTAACCATCAGAGGGTTGCTGGCAGATCTTGTGCGACCTGTAGGAATATTTGGGGGACAGAGCACGGAGAGAGCTGGGGGAGCAAGGCCGGAGAGGAGTCGGTAGAAGACAGAAAGACCACCTACCTGCCTGCGGTGAGTGAGTGAAAGGCCCTCAGAGATAGCTTCATCGCGGGAGATTCCAATGATTTTGAAAGCTTTGGATTCAACAGCGTGAAGCCGAGCCAGGTGTGAGGCAGGAGCACCAGCCCATAGGGGAGAACAGTATTCCATTGAGCTGCGGATGAAAGCCTTGTATGTGGTGAGGAGCTCAGGTGTGCCGAGGAAGGACTTCGCACGACGGAGGATGCCCAGTCGGCGACTGGCTTTGGAGGCCAGCTTGGAAATGTGGTTTTCCCAAGAAAGATCATGGCAGATAGTGAGACCCAAAAGCTTGAGTGACAGAACTTCTTGGAGAGGATTGTTGAGAAAGTAGATGGGAGGGTTGCCCAGTCGATCTTTTCGGAGAGACATAGTAAGAGAGTGAGATTTGGCAGGATTGAAAGACATGTTCCACTTGTTTGACCAGTCTGTGATTTTGTCCAGGTCTTCAGAGAGTGAGGAGGCTGCAGACTGCCTATCTGAGGGAAGAGGAATGGAGCGGCAGAGAGTGGAGTCATCAGCAAAGAGATAGAGAGGATTTTCCAGAGAGTCAGAGAGATCATTGATAAAGACCAGAAAAAGCACAGGGCCCAGCACACTTCCTTGGGGAACTCCAGCCTGAACAGGAAGGGGAGATGAGAGAAATCCATTCAGGGCCACACGTTGACTACGACCAGAGAGGAAGTCCGCAAGCCATGCATGGAGATTTCCATGGATACCATAGGAGGAGAGTTTGGTGAGCAGAGCTGGGTGCCAGACCGTATCAAAGGCCCTTGATATGTCAAGGGAGACAGCTCTGATTTCCTGTTTGGCATTCAGGACCTCCATCCATTGTTGAGACAGCAGAAGCAGCATGTCCAGAGTAGAGTGACCTGGTCTGAAACCAAATTGATGATCAGAGATCAAGCCATTGGAGAAGAGGAAAGATTTCATATCCGAAGCAATGATGGATTCCATGACTTTGCTGATAATTGGGAGCAGGCTGATTGGTCTGTAGTTGCAAGGATCTGTTTTTGCACCTTTTTTGTGTAAAGCGGTAATGTTAGCTGATTTCCAGGATGCTGGCAGATGACCTTGAGCAAAAGATAGGGTGAAAAGAACAGAGAGAGGGTGAGATAGAGCGGCAGAGCAGGATTTTAGGACCCGTGGGCTGATGCCGTCTGGTCCAGTTGCAGAATCAGAGTCGAGGTTTGACAAAAACTCCTCCACCTTGTCAGGAGAGAAGGACACAGAGTCCAGGAGCATTTGGGTTCGACTGGGAAAGGTGGGAACAGAGAGAGATGGGTTTGGGACTAAGGATTTCGAGGCGAACACAGAGTTGAGGCATTCGGCTTTGTCACGTGCGATGTCAACTGTGTGGCCATTTGAGGTAAGGGAGGGGATGGAGGGGGAACAAACACCAGAAACGGATTTGACCAGACGCCACCAGGATTTGGAGGAAGGAGACAGGTTTGAGAGTTCATTCTTGAGTGAGGAGAGATAGTGCTTCCTGGCACTCCTGAGGGTAGACACACACTTGTTCCGAGCTTGGTGGAAGGAACTGAGATTTCCTTCAGTTGGATTAGCCTTCCAAGAGGCAAAGGCAAGTTGTTTCAGGGCAACTGCCTCACCACAAGATTCAGTGTACCATGGACGGGAGGAAGGGTAAGACAATTGAAGGCGAGATGGGATAAATCTGTGCATGAGAGAGATCAGTTTGCTTTGGAAGAATTCCCAGGAAGAATTGATGTCAGAGGCAGTGGAGATGGGAGACCAATCCAGACGATTGATGGCTGCTTGAAGACCGTCCCAGTCGGCCTGAGTGAAATGCCAGACTCGTCGACGCTGAGGAGGCTCTCTGAGAATGGCCAGAGAGATGTCCACTTTGACAAGCACATGATCAGAAGAACCGATTGGAGCAGAAGAAGAGCAGCAGACATTAGCAGGGAAGTTTGTCATAACCAAGTCTAGAAGAGAAGATACTCCATTGGCTGAGATCCGGGTCGGGAAATTGACAGATTGTGTCAATCCCAGTGAGTCACAGAAGTCCTTTGCTGAGGTGCCATGACTAGTGAGAGAGGAACCCACACCCAACCAGGTGGCATGATGACAGTTGAAGTCACCACATATGAGGAAGAGAGAGTTGGGATGAGTGGATAGAAGTTGGTCCATGTTGTCAGACATTGAAATGTAGATGGAGTCATCACTGTTTGGGGGACGGTACAGAACACATATGAACAAAAGGTGGGAGCGGAGAGGAAGCCGTAACCAGAGGTACTCCTGCGGGTGAGGAGGAAAGAGAGCAGTGCAAGGAGAGTGAGGAAGAGAGTTTTTGACAAAGATAGCCACCCCACCACCAGGCCGAGGCTCAGGTCTATCATACCGGAGGAGGGAGTAACCAGGAAGAGATATTAAGGAATCAGAGACATCTTGAAGGAGGAAAGTCTCTGTTAAGCAGATCAAGTCTGGATTGTCAGAAGCAACCTGTATGGAGAGATCAGTCAGGTTTGAGCGAAGGCCCCGGATGTTTGAGGTCCATACCGTTAATGAAGAGAGAGGGGGAGCATCGGGTACAGGACAGGGGAGGGGAGGAGTAGGGTAAGATGAAGGATGAGAGGGGGAGGTAGGGAGAGCAGTTGATAGTGTTTCAGATGTTGCAGAAGAGTTCAAAGAAAGGGAAGGATGAGGAGGATGAAAGGTTTGCTGGTGAAGGGATGCGGCACAGTGAGGGGTTGTTTGAGGGGGGGCAGAGGAAAGTAGAAGGTTTGGGGGGGTGGAGGTATGAGATAGAAGGGAGACTAAGTGGGGAGGAGGCAGCTTGGAGGAGGAGGGGGGAGGAGAGAGAATTGGAGAGGAATGGTATGGGGGGAGAATTGAATGGGAGGGATTGGGGGGGAGTTTTGAAGGGGAGGAGTGAGGGGGGAGTTTAGGAGGGGAGGGGCAAGGGGGGAGTTTTGGAGGGAAGGGGAAAGGGGGGAGATCAGGAGTGGAGGGGCAAGGGGGGGGATTAGGAGGGGAGGGGCAAAGGGGAAGTTTAGGAGGGGAAGGGCAAGGGGGGAGTTCAGGAGTGGAGGGGCAAGGGGGGAGTTTAAGAGTGGAGGGGCAAGGGGGAAGTTTCGGAGTGTAGGTGCAAGGGGGGGGATTTGGATGGGAGGGGCAAGAGGGGAGTTTAGAAAGTGGATGATTAATGAAAGACGAACATTGATAACAAATTGGGTTTGTTGTGATTTTCAAGTTAGCAATCCGGTTCAGGATGATGGAGGAGGGATGGAATGAATGTGAATTTAGACCATGTAGTGAGGGAGACGTATAAGATATTGAATTTCTTTTTTTTGAAGTGGAATGAGTTGGAGAGGAAATTGAGAAAAGCCTTTTAAATAGGAAGAAAAACAGCGTGTTGTAATATACCACTGAATAAAAAACAGAAGGGGAAAGGTTAAACATATTTACAAATATTTAAACAGAACTATGAACAATCTTATATGCACAAAAATACCAACGGGGGGAGAGCCGAGAGGGACCACCACGAGTCACGTGAACAGGGCAAACGGTGGATGGCAAGGAGATAATGGGGGTGGGGCGAACAGCACACCTGGACAGAAAATACAGGATGAGACAACAGTACACGTGGAGAAAAGAAAATAAATGTTTTTGTTTTTTTTTTGTTTTTTTTGGGGGGGGGGGGTGGGGAATTAGAACGTTAGACAGTATTATATTCGGGGTAGAAGGGAAAAAACCAAGAGCCAAGCAAAACACACTTAAGTTAACAAAACACCGACGGGGGTACAACTACAAGGCCACACACAAGGGCAGAAAACGATTAATTAATTACGAGTTACAGGAAATTCAAACCAAAACTAACTATAATCAAACAATATCACATGGATGATAAAATAACGAATTGAAATTTGACAATCTATCTGGGGAAATGGGGGAGAAACACGTGGTCGAAGAACGAACGAACGAATAAGAATGAATAAACGAATGAGCACAGACAAGGTAGTCTTTTTTTTTTGTTTTTTTTTAGTTGAGATTTACATAAGGAAGTAGGCTTTGGGGTGGAAAGACTGCGAAAACAGAGAACGAAAGTTATTGGATCACAAACGACAGGCGCTGAGAGAAAAACAAAGCCTCAAGGTTGTACAGTGTACACTGTACAAGACCTCGAGACGACACGAATTAACGCGATTTTCAATACAGGTATGAAAGATTTGCACCGAAAATCTTTGACGGGACAATAAACGTACATACACCATAAAAGAAATACAGTTATAACGAAAATACAAATTGGAACAATGACTTAACTTCGATTTCGATGGAGAGCGTGGAGACCTGCGAAAAAACGAACCGTCGCCAGCAAGACCGGAAACGGAAGTTCCAAACGGAATATGTCCAGAAAGACGGCCCTGATTTCATGTCTGGCATTGAGGACCTCCATCCATTGTTGGGAGAGTAGATTCAGCATGTCCGAGGTGGAGTGACCTCATCTGAAACCAAATTGGTGATCTTGTTGGAGAAAAGGAAGGATTTCATATCAACTGTGATGATGGATTCCATGACGTTGCGGATGATTGAAAGTAAGCTGCCCCATCTGTAGTTAAATGAATCCGTTTTTGTACCTTTTCCGTGAATACAGTGATGTTGCCAAATTTACAAGCAGATGGAAGTTGACCTAGCACAAATAACAGGATGAAAAGGGCAAATAGAGGATGTGAAAGAGCATCAGAGCAGGATTTAGAGACATGTGAACTGATGCCATCCAGTCCAGTTGCAGAGTCAGAGTCGAGGGTTGAAAGAACCTTCTCCATCTTTTCAGGTGCAAAAGACAGTATCCAGGAAGCAGTTGGGTATGACAGGGAAGGGTGGGTACAGGGAGAGAGAGAGAGGGGGGGGGGGGAGGTTTGGGCACACAAGATTTGGAAGCAAACACAGAATTGAGACAATCAGCTTTCTCACAAGCAGAGTCGGCTGTGGTGCCATTTGAAGAGAGGGGAGGGATGTAAGGGGAGCATACACTAGGGACAAGCTTAGCAAGGCACCACCGGGTTTTAGATAAGGGAGACAAGTTTGAAAGTTCATTTTTAAGGTTGGATAAATGTTGTTTCCTGGCACTCCTGAGAGTGGACACACACTTGTTGTGGACTTTCTGGAATGCACTAAGATTGCCTTTGGTTGGATTAGTCTTCCTGGAAGAAGTTGTTGTTTCAGATCAACTGCCTCACCACAATATTCAGTGTACCATAGGTGGGAAGAGGGTTAGGATAATTAGAGATGAGATGATAATTGATAATGGGATGAATTTGTACATGAGAGAGAGAACAGGTTTCTGTGGAAGAATTCCCAGCCAGAGATAACATCAGGGGCAGTACATGTGGGAGACGACTAGTCCTGAAGAGAGATAGCTGCTTGCATAGAGATAGCTGTCCCTGCTAATCTGCTTGAGTGAAATGCAAGACGAGCCAGCATTAAGTTAGCTCTCTGAGAATATGCAGAGAGATGTTGACTTTCACAAGCACATGATTACATGAACCAATTGGAGCAGAGGAAGAGCAGCAGAAATTTGCGGGGAAGTTTGTCATAACCAAGTCTAGAAGAGAGGATTTTCCATTGGGAGAAATCCGGGTTGGAATATTCACAGATTGAGTCAGTCTGATGGAGTCAGGAGTCCTTTGCTGAAGTGCCATGGCTGCTGAGAGAGGTACCAACACCCAGCCAAGTTGCATGGTGACAATTTCAATCACCACATATAAGGAAGAGAGAGTTGGGATGTGTGGTTAAAATGTTTTTCCATGTTGTCTGAGAGAGATGCAGATGGAGTTGTCACTGTTAAAAGGACGGTACAACACACAGATGAACAAGAGGTGGGAGCGGAGGTGAAGTCGTAGCCATAGGTACTCCTGTGGAATGGGAGGTGTAAGATCAATACATGGACAGTGAGAAATTGCGTTGTTGATGTAAAGTGCAACTCTGCCTCGTAGGCATGGTTCAGGCCTATCAAATCGGGAGATACAATAACCGGAGAGAGACACTAAGGAGTCAGGGATGTTGGAGGAAGGATTCAGTTTAACAGACCTTTATCAGCATCGGCCTAGATTGAGAGATCTGTTAGACTTGAGCAGAGGCCCTGGATGTTTGAGTTTCACGCAGTTTGAGATGGGGGGAGGGGGGGTGGAGGGGAGGTGTTGTGAGGCTCCAGGACGGGGGGGGGGGGGGGTGTGGAGTGGTGGAGGAGGGAAGATTTGCATGAGCAAGGTGAGGCTTTGGGAGAGGGGTTTAGGGGAAGTTTGAGTGTGTAGGGTGCACGGTAAGGTTTGAGTGTGTGGGTTGCGGGTGAAGGTTTGAGTGTGTGAGGTGTTGGGGAAGGTTTGACTGTGTGGGATGCAAGGGAACGTTTGTGTGTGTGTGTGTGTGTGTGTGTGAGAGGTGAGGGGGAAGGTTTGAGTGGGTGGTTTGGGGGTGGATGCTTATTCAGTTTCCAAATTCACAACTTTGACAAAATGAGCTACAGATAATGGGATGGGAGATAAGATCCCATGTTGAACACATGGGGAAACACTACACTATAGGTTCTCAAAATGGTCCCTACCGCCCCCCAGTTGGTGCTGGGAACTTTCAGGGGGGCGCTCCAGAGTCCACGGGTGGTAGGGGGCGCTGGCAATGATTTGGGGGGCACTGGCGATTTAGAGGAGCAGCGGCGATTTGGAGCGCTCATTGGGCTTCCTGCAGTCTGAACAGGTTACCCGGCGCCATTCGGCAAATTGGCCATCCGATCAACGACCACATTCTTTCCCCCTCCGCATGGTTTTTATGATCACATATTCGCTGATGTCAGGTAGGTATTTTCTTGTCCATACATGCTCACACAACAAACATGATAGTGTATGACACCAGCGCAATACTATTGGCCGCCAATGCGGCCAATAGTACAACACTAATTTTTGTCACGTGGTGCCATTTCAACCAATCGGCTTGCAAGAATCTTTTTATGCGGGATATAATACACTCCATTCGTGCTGGACTATTCAACATGCCTGGTTCAACTTTACAGCCTGGCCTTGCCAGCACGGACATTGGGCAAGGTACGAACAGTCAGTGTTAGCGCTGGTGTTAGTCTTTCGACATTTTGGCGTGTTGATTTCGTTATTCAAAAAAGCTTCATGTCCGGTCGACTTCAAGATGTCTGCCTCAAAGAAAAAGTGTCGTCAGTATTCCGTTGAATACATCAAGTATGGATTCATTCCATCTCCGACGAACAAACAGTTACCGATGTGTTTGTTGTGTGGTATCACGCTGTCCAATGAAGCAATGAAACCATCTCGACTGAGCGAGCACCTGAGTAAAAAGCACAGTGATAAGGCTCGTGTAGAGGTCAGCTATTTCCAATCGCTGAAAGAGAAATTTGAGAAGCGATCCACGGTAACGACGATGTTCAAAGCCAGCCAAAAGCTCGTGGATAAAGGACTCGAAGCGTCGTTTCAGCTGTCATTGCTCATCACCAGATCTGGAAAACCGTATTCAATCGGCGAACAGTTGATCAAACCAGCTGTTGGGGAAGTGATAAAAACCGTTATGGGCCAGGATCCGAATCCAGTTCTCTCGTCGATTGCGCTCAGCAATGATCCCATGGCCAGGCGGATTGATGAAATGTCATCGGATGTAGAAGATAAGCTGTGTAGTGAGCTGAGAAGCACACACTTCGCCATCCAGCTGGATGAGTCCACTTTGCGTGACGGTGAAGCTCTGTTACTCCGCTACGTTCGCTTCATCCGTGATCAGGAAATGGTGGAAGAAATGTTGTTTGCCCGCTCTCTCCAGACCGATACGAAGGGTTCTTCCATCTTCCAAACCTTGGAGAAGTACTTTACTGGTAAGAACATACCGATGGAGAACATTCTCGCTTGCACGACGGATGGGGCACCAGCGATGGTTGGCCGCCAGCGTGGTTTTATTGCGCTTCTGAAGAACCAGGTACCGTCCGTGTTCGCCATTCACTGTGTCGTACACCGCCAGCATCTTGTAGCAAAGACTCTCAGCACCAGACTTCATACATCACTCCAAACAGTAATCAAATCAGTGAATAAAATCAAGGTGTCGTCTCTGCACGATCGGCTGTTTCGTCAGCTTTGCCAGGAGAACGATGAGGCATTCGAGCGGCTCCTGTTCCACACCGAAGTTCGATGGTTGTCCAAAGGCGCTTGTTTGACCCGTTTCCATGCCCTCCTCCCAACAGTGGTCGAGTTTCTGTCGGAAATTGATACGGAGCTATCGGAGAAAGTGAATGCGATTGAGCAGGATGTGGCTTACCTCACGGACATATTCAGTATACTGAATGCTGTCAACAAACAACTCCAGGGTGACCATATGACGCTGATTAAAGCAAAGAAAGTGATCGGCGCGTTCGTAACCAAGGCGACTCTGCACAGGGAAACCCTCGGCCGCAGAGATATGTACCACTTTCCCCGGTTGGCAAAGGAAACTGCTGTTTCTGATGAAGAGCTGCTCGTTTATTGCAATCACCTTGAGAAGATTCGTGGAGATATGGAGCAGCGTTTCGAGACATGCTAGAACTGTCGGTGCCAGCATGGGTGATCAACCCATTCAAATGTGACATTCAAGATGTGAAGCGCGAATTACAGGACGAAATTATCAACCTCCACAATGATGATGAGGCGAAGGCAAGATTCTCGCAGCATGAATACCGCAAATTCTGGATTCTGGAGCGGGGCGAATACCCCGCAATGTGCACAGAGGCAGAACTGCTGCTGATGGCGTTCCCCACATCATACCTCGTTGAAAGAGGGTTCAGCGCCGTGATGGTGCTGCTGACCAAGTATCGAAACCGCCTTGACATTACCAAGAGGGGCGATCTGCGACTCTACCTCACTGAGATGGAGCCAGACGTTCGTAATCTCGCAGCGAGTCACCAGGCCCACCCTTCACACTAACGGTATTTGGGCCTGTGATAACCGATTCCCAGTTTGCCTCACCTGGGCCTGTTCTGCTGAAACATTGTAGGTCGTGCAAAATAAAATAAAAAGTAAAGTAAAATAAAGTAAAATATTATTCAGAAAATATTTGGCTTCTGTTATTTTTGCTTCCTATCTACATAAATTCTGGGTGTCCGACCACGAACGATAGTACAAGGGGGGCATTGGGCCGGTCCAAGAGGGCAGAAGGGGGCGGTAGTACAAAAAGTTTAAGAACCACTGCACTACACCATTGCCATCGCAGAGTTCATCACTGTGCCATTACAGACAGGTCGGTGGTCTCTCTGTCTTCCACTGCCCCCTTTCTGGTTTTGCACCCTCTGATCTTTTCGTGCTTTCTCCTCCCCCCACACCCCATCAATCCCCAGTTTTTTGCAGGGATGAGGTATGGAGTGAGAGAGGCAGAACCATGCCCATGAGGCATCACGGTCCACCGTCAACTCCCTTCTGGTTAAACTACTTATATCCAGGATCACTGCTCACCTCTACTCATTCATTCCTCACTGTGGAACCAACTTTCACATCCTCTTCAATCTCATTCTTCCCTCCAGGTCTTCAAGACAGTTGTTCATAACCATCTCAGATCTTCCCCATCCAAAACCATGATCTTTCCTGCCCTTGTTAACCCCCTCCCCCCTCCCTAATCCCCACTTCAATCCCTCCTCCTTCCACATTTCCAGTTTTCACTCCTGAGAGTTTCTTTCTGTATTCATCTTGGCCACCCCATGCGTCCTCTCCTGCCCCCACCCCCCAATTCCTCCCCACACCCATTGTTTGTCCAAGGCTACATCTATCTTGGCCTTCACTCCACTATTGGTGTTTTCCCCCTCTTTCAACTGTTTATTTTGCCCTGTCGTGTCCTGATCCGTTCAGTGTTCTAATTCTAGCTCTTCCACGAGCCCTACTATGGATGCAAGAAAAAAGGTAAAAAAAAAAGAAAGGGGTCTAAATAGTGTAAAGCGTCGAAAGGAGTCTGTGGACAAAAGAGCAAAAGGGGTTTAAAGTGTCCAAAGGGTCTTTTTTGAAAGTTTTGTTTTTGAAAAAGTTTGCTTTTTCTGGTCTTCATCAATGATCTCTCCGACTCTCTGGAAAATCAGCTCTATATCTTTGCTGATGACTCCACTCTCTGCCGCTCCATACCTCATCCCTCAGATCGGCAGCCTGCAGCCTCCTCACTCTCTGCAGACCTGGCCAAAATCACAGACTGGTCAAACAAGTGCAACATGTCTTTCAATCCTGACAAATCTCACACTCTCACAATGTCTCTCCGAAAAGACCGACTGGGCAACCCTCCCATCTACTTTCTGAACAATCCTCTCCAAGCAGTTCTGTCACTCAAGCTTTTGGATATCACTATCTGCCATGATCTTTCCTGGGAAAACCACATTTCCAAGCTGGCCTCCAAAGCCAGTTGCCGACTGGGCATCCTCCGTCGTGTGAAGTCCTTCCTTGGCACACCTGAGCTCCTCACCACATACAAGGCTTTCATCCGCAACTCAATGGAATAGTGTTCTCCCCTCCGGGCTGGTGCTCCTGCCTCACAGCTAGCTCGGCTTCACGCTGTTGAAACCAAAGCTTTTAGAATCATTGGAATCTCCCGCGTTTAAGCTAACTCCGAGGGCCTTTCACTCACTCACCGCAGGCAGGTTGGTGGTCTTTCTGTCTTCTACCGACTCCTCTCCGGCCTTGCTCCCCGAGCTCTGTCTGTGCTCTGTCCCCCAAATATTCCTACAGGTTGCACAAGATCTGCCTGCAATTCTCTTATGGTTAAACTGCCAAAATCAAGACTCTCTATTCACCTACACTCTTTCATTCCTCTTTTCTCCCACCTCTGGAACAAAGTCCCCCACTCTCTTCAATCCCACTCCTCCCTCCAGGTCTTTAAAACAGCTGTTCACCACCATCTCTTATGGGGTTCACCCCCATCCAAAACCTTGATCTTTTCTACCCCCGTTAATTCACCGTCAATGTATTTTATACCTCTCCCACCCCCCCACCCCCCCCTTCCCATGCCTCCTCCCCCCAAGCCCTCTCTTTCCCACAGATCTCCCGATGTCCCTGCTCTCAAATGTTGTACTTGTGTGCTTCCCTCTCTCTCCCCAACCGTTCTCCCGCTCCCTTTATCATATGTTTTATGTGTCAGTTTCTCTTTTTGTGATTAATGTTAGCTCTTACACGAGCCTTGATCTTGTATACAAAACAAAAGGTTCTTGAATTGTCTACAGGGTCTTAAACGGTCTGTAGATCTGAAAAGTTTCTGAAGGATCAAATAATGTCTATTGGTCTCTAATGTGCTTAAATGGGCAGGGAATGGATGGGGTATTAAGTGTCTGAAGGGTGCAAATGTGTTAGGGGTCTAAAAGGGCTTAAAATGGTCAGAATGTGTATGCAAGAGTCTATAGGTTGTAAAGATCTAAGGGCTCTAATATGTATTTAAAGGGTCAAAGGGGTGTAAAGGGAAGGGCCATGGGTTCGATGGGGTCTTTAAGTGGTCTGAGGGGTCTTTAAGGCTGAAGGAGGTTAATGGGCCAAAAGGGTCTGTCCTGTCTAAAAGTTACGGTCCAATGGTATTTAACAGAATTAATAGATGGTCTAAAGGGTGTATGGGGCTATGAGGCATAAAATGGATATATATACCGTAGGCCCAAAACGTACCTTCCAAGTTCCAATGGAAGAGTATGTAATTAAAAGTTGGAAATAATACTAATAGACACATGATCCAAGTAACATTCAAACATCACATAATTAATAAACACACTCACATGGGTCGAATGAGGCTCCACCTTGATCGAGGGTCCAACCACCCTCCCCTACACCTCGTCCCCACCATGGCGGCGAGTGAAGTTTGTGCATTGTAATGAATAATGAAAAAGCTTCAAGACCTCACTTCAAGATACGAGGCTTTATTGAAATCGGTCTTTGCATCCTACACAAAAAGGCAATAATCTAATTAGTCCTACAAAGCAAATTAAACATTATAAAGCAGGTATAATGGGTCAAGCATTCTAAGACATTAGTCATCGATCCCAGTATCGTCTTAGCAAAAAGACCCAGCGCACATCTCAGTATAACTCATCCAGCAGATAAGACACTGACTCTCTCGCACACTGAGCGTTCGCCCATAAATAGGCAGGCATGATGCTTCACGCCTACGAAGGCTCTTCTTCTTCATAATTTTCACCACATGCATTAAAGGTCTGAAAAGGCTATAAATGGTATAAAAGGTCTAAGAGGGTACTGGCTTAGCCGCTCCGTGTATTGGGCCTAGTCATCAGCATCCGCATTGAATTCATTAATCTTGCCGAATTGCGCCTTGATTCACCCCGTCTGAAGGGTATTAAGTCCTACAGGGGTCTGAAAAGATGCAGTATCATCATTGTGCCTTTGATGTGGTAATATGTAAATATGTTTAATCTCGTGTTTTTGGTACCGGGTACAACCGGAAGTGACGAGCAGGGTTTGAGTTGGTCACGTTGGTGAATAAAGGATTGACACAGATTCAAAACGTCTCGGATGTCTTTTCCTGACACCCTAAATTGCTGACCGCAACGTCATACAAATGGATGAATACAGGACTTACCAACTGTAACATATTGTGCTTTACAGTAACGGAATGGAGCATATTGTGCTTTACGGTAATCGGGCAGACGTCCCTGATCGGGAGCAAGGTTGGGCTTCCGGGAAGGGGCGGGGCGAGCGAGGGATCTGGCGCGATGGCGGCCCAAGCATTGAACGGTGATTAAACATTTTGCCCTTACTGGACTGGCCTTTGCATGATACACTTCAGTTGGCAATGAGGATAAATTGGCAAGTGCATGAACTTGCTGTGAATTATTTCGGGGTGAATCATGGTGCAATTCGGCAAGATTAATTAATTCAATGCGGATGCTGATGACTGGGCACAATACACAGAGCAGCTAGGCCAGTACTTCATTGCTAATGATATTGAAGATGCCGGCAAACGATGGGCTGTTTTACTCAGTTTGTGGATCTCAAACGTATGGCCTCATGGTCTTGTCTTGTGTCACCTGCCAAACCGTCTGACGAAACCTTCGAATAACTCTGTGAGTTAATTCAAGAACGCCTTCATCCCAAACCGTCTCCGATTGTACAAAGATTCAAATTCAATTCAATGTTTTGAAAACCTGGACAATCAATCACAGCTTTTGTTGCTGATCTGAGGCTCGTGTCAGAGTTCTGTGAGTTTGGGGAGACACTGGAGTAAATGCTCAGGGATAGACTGGTGTGTGGGGTCAAATATGAGCGCATTCAACGGAGGATGCTGTCAGAAGGGATTTACATGTCAGAAAATCAATGGACTTAGCTCAAGGCATGAAGGTTGCTGCTAAAACTGAAACAGATATTCAGGCAATGAATGCCTCTGTTTTTCCCCAAGCGTGGGAAGGAAAAGTACATAAAGTTCAGGCCTACAACCACCAGTACAAACAATTCAGAAGTACGACCAGCACTGGAAACCAAGATAACGGGGTCACCCAACATGAGAGCAGGGGCCAAAGTTCAAAGGGAAATTTCACCTGATGTTCCCTTATGTTCCAGTACAGTTCATTCGCCCGGTGAATGTCGGTTTAAGGATGCTGAGTGCAATTACTGTCACCGTGTGGGGCATATTGCCAAGGCTTGTAGAAAGAAGAGGTCCCAGAAGCCAATTGGGAAACAGGAAGGGCAACATGCAACGAATGTGGTACAACATGATTCTGAAGTGAGGATGAGGAGCTTTCGGACAACGTTTATTGCATGTGTAAGGTCAGTTCTGGGAATATGGGAATTCACCCCCGAGAAGCAGGTTTTGTCATAGATGGGAAAATTGTTAAAATGCAAATTGACACTGCAGCCTCCATTTCAGTGATGAGTGCCAAGTCTTTCAAAGACTTTTGGTCTAAATCTCCAGTGGTGCGCAAATCCAGGGCTGTTCTATGCACTTACACTGAGGAGCTGATCAAAGTGGTTGGATCTATTGATGTGGATGTTCAATATGGTGGCCAGAGATCCACTGTACCTCTCATGATCGTGGATGGTATCGGTCCAAGTCTCGTGGGGCGGGACTGGCTGAGAGTGTTCAAGCTGAATTGGGACGAGATTTGTTACATTGGGATATCAGCATCCCACAAGCCCGTGGTGGATCAATATCCAGAGGTTTTTCAGAGAGGACTAGGCAGAGTGAAGAACATGACTGCCAAAATTCATATGGATCCATTAGCTCAGCCTAAAATTTTCAAACCATGGCCAGTAACCTATGCCATGAAGGGTAAGGTAGACCGTGAGCTGGAACGCCTGCAGAAAGAAGGAATTTTAGAACCAGTAGAGTTCTCAGACTGGGCAGGTCCAATAGTGCCTGTCCTAAAAGGTGATGGCCAAGTCCGCATATGTGGTGATTATAAGCTTACTGTAAATCAAGTGGTGACATTCCCATCACACTGTTGTCAAGGAGTGAGATTGTACACAAGGAGTGAGTGATCGCTCCTCAAAGCTAAATTGCGGAGCTCACCAGGTGAATTTTTTTTCTAGCAGCTGCTGTTGCTATGTTGGATCAGGATGAACAGAACCAGGTGGGTGCTAGCTGGTTAGATGCTGCTGTGACCGTACTGGACACCACTGAAGAAGGACCAGCCCAGGGAGCAGTAGAGCCATTCCCACTGCTTGGTATAGTCTTTTGGACCCCCATCTGTAAGCCCAGTGCTCCCAATGGAGCAAGAACAGATGCCACAAGTCAGCAAGTCGGCGTCACTGGCACACTGGCACAGCCTGCCATTACCCAACAATTAAGGGCCATGCTGGCCAAATTTGAAAGGATGGAGGCAGAGGCAATGGACAGGCTGGGGGCTGGAAAGGCTGGCATGAGGCAGAACATGAATGCCATTGAGACAAAAATGGATGCAGGATAGGCTGAATTGAGGCATGATATGCAAGTGGGACAGGCAGTGGCAAAGGACAGAATGGACAGGCTGGGAACTAGACAGGCAGAGGCGAAGGCTGTGCTGGCCGGTGGACCTTGGCGGAAAACTGGAGGCGGCACAGGCAGAGCTGGGTGTGGTGAAAGAGGATGTGGTAGCTTAGGATGTACCGTGAGGAGGTTGGAAGAACGCTAATGGGGAGGCGTTAAGGACGGACCAGTTTGCTTTATATTTATATAAAACGGCTTCCTCATTGTGTAATTGGTATGAATCCGGTACAGAATGAGCCAAACATTGGGTTGCAAAGGTCACTACATGTAAGAGCATGTATGTGGGCAGGCCGTTTGCCATCTAGATAGCTTTTTGGTTAAATGCTCCAACCGTGTTCTATATCGAACCCTGCGGTTAAAACAAATATACAGCTGTTTGGGTGTGTTGTATCACACATATTTGGGTGTGTTGTTGTATCAGATCCCGGTATGCCATACAGGGAAGGACGTGGAAGTAAGGCAAGATGGGGAAAATGGGTTTTTCCCGAGAGAATCTTGGAGGAAAGGTGCAGGAAGTTGAGGTAAATTCCCACGGTGTTTCCAGCGCTAATTGGCGAATTAGCGGGAAACACCAAGACTGAAGGAAGGGGTCATGTGGAGACTCAGGGTATTGTGCAAGAGGTGGCTCTGCCAGGAGGCATGGCATGCAAGATGTGCTGTGGGTGAGCTGTACTGAGAGGTACCCCTGGAGTGGGAGTGGTGGTTACTGGGTGGGAACACCACGGATCTGCTGGAGGTTCCATGTGTGCTTCATGTGAGCACCACAGCAGGGTCGCAGACTCATAGCAAGTCTGGAAAGTTCACGGCACGAGTGCATGTGCTGGCATGAAGGTTGGAGCCTGGGTCGGTGGGAGAACCATGTTGACCCCATTGGGTACCTAAAATGAGAGGGTAACGAAAAATACAGAGCAGGCAGGTTGGCGGGGACTTTTGGAAATCAAAAGGGATTAGTGACATGTTAAGTTGACAATTTGTGGGTTGTAATTATTTTTGAATGGGCAGACATCGATTAGAGCCTTCCTCGTCCTTCCTAATTGGCCCAACATCTGAGGGGTGGATGAAGGAATGTCTGATGTGTTGTGTTGTGTAATGATGAGGTGTGAATGAGATGCGTGACAAATTATTTTAGAGATGAAGATTGGGTGATTGGTATAAGGAGGGTGTTTGTGTATGAAAAAGGAGCAGAGTACACCCCACTGTGGAGACAAACCCTTGCCTTTATTGGCATTAGATTAGAAGGGGATTAGATGTTTTGGGACAGGATGTCGTTCTGCGTTTGGTGCTGGGTGAAGAAAAAAAATTGTTTTGCGAAGGTGAAAAAGTTCATTGACTGGCTGTAGGTGTAGCTTTGTAGTGAGAAGGTTTGGAAAAGAGTGGCATTGCAGCACTGGCGCACCGGATCCGAGCCAAGCAAAAACCCCGAGGGGCAGGGGAGTTGGTTGAGGTGGGCCGAACACCTGAGGAGAGGGGTTCGGGCCCACGTGCCAAAGAGGGCACCAGAAGGAGGAATGCAGGAAAGGCCTCACCTTAATAGTTAGAGGAGTGTGGTAGCTCGGGGACAGAAATGTGTTTTTGAGAATTTCAGTATAGAGAAGGGATGCTCCTCATTTGCACCATTTTTTAATGGTTGCGCCTGCTGGAGTAACGGAGTCAGGTGACTGGATTTTGCGAGCACCCATTGTGTCCCAAGTGTTAGTGTAGGGGTAAACATCCCCTCACCCCCTTCTGACTGACTACTCCACCAGTGAGCCTTGTGGAGTTGCTCGACATCACCATATGTGCCTTGATTTTCCTCTCGGGAGATGGGATAGTTCATGGGATTACTGGGCCCGGGAGGGAAAAATAGTTTGGAAGAGATTAGCAGGGGAACTAAAAGGGACAAGGGTAGAGTTAGAGCAGAGGGATTACAGGGACAGGAGTAGAGTTAGTTAACGGGGCGGATAGGTTAGGTTAGGGCCGAAGCCAGCTGCCTGATCTGCTGCTCCCGCACATTCCTCCCTCCATGACACCTGACACCAACATCAGCGAGGCCTGCCTGCAACACCTGCCAGCCTAGTCTTGCCTTGCCATATGCCTTGCCTGTATGCCTACCATGTTGCCATGCCTTCCATACTGCCTTATTTGCCTGATGCCATGTCCACCACGTCTGTCATGCTGTCTTACTGCTGCTGTGTTGCCATGCCACTGACCTGCTGTGTTTGGGTCATTGAAGGCCAAAGTGTTTTTCAGGTCGATGGGCAACCTGTTGAAAGAGGCCAGTGAGAACTGAAAAGCCTCACCTCACCAAAAGCTGGCACGGTTCCCCTTTGCCTCTATTAATTCACTGGTGCGGTAAACAAACCTTGCACGTGAAGATCTGGCCAGAGTTGAGAGGTGCCAACGGGGTCCATGGTCTCTCAATGACATGCCGCCTGTCGGAGTAATCCCGAGGCCACATCATGTTACAATATGTATATGTGTATATATATATATATGCGTGTGTATATATATATGTGTATATATATATATATATATATATATATATATATATATATATATATATATATATATATATATATATGTGTGTGTGTATATATATATATATATATATATATATATATATATATATATATATATGTGTGTGTATATATATATATATATATATATATATATATATATATATATATATATATATATATATATACAGTCACGTAAAAAAGTAAGTACACTCCATGTAAAGTTTTGACCTTTTCAACATATTTCAACGTACAGCTATTTGATCTTCATTTCAACAATATTGATAGATAAAGTTGATATAATGTAACAAATATCATGAAACATTTACATTTTGTAGTCCATTGTATAATTTAAATAAACATAAATGCAAAATTCACATGTGGAAAAAGTAAGTACACCCCGACAGTTATCACGACTTCAAATACCTAAAATTAGAATCAGGTGCACCAGCTCAGGTGCAATTGATTAGAACATCGTTAGAGAGGATCTTGGAGGAACCTGTCTTATTTAAACCTCAGACATTAAGTTTGGTTTGCTCTTTGTTGTTGAAGTGTGTGGCGTCACCATGCCTAGATCAAAAGAGCTCTCTGAGGCCTTCAGAAAGAAGGTTATACATGCCTACGAGTTTGGCAAGGGATTTAAAAAGATCTCCAAACAATTTGAAATCAATCATTCGACTGTCCGGAAGATCATCTGCAAGTGGAGAAGATTCCAATCAACTGCCAACTTGTTCAGGCCAGGCCGCCTCAGCAAGTTCAGCCCGAGAGCAGACCGCAAGATGCTGAAAGAAGTCTCTAAGAACCCCAGAATGTCCTCACGGGACCTACAGGTAGCTCTTGCCACTGTTGATGTCAAAGTGCACGAGTCTACCATTAGAAAGAGGCTTCACAAATTTGATCTGCATGGGAGGTGTGCCAGGAGGAAACCTTTGCTGTCCAGAAAGAACATCAGGGCAAGACTAAAGTTTGCCAATGAACACCTAGGCAAAGACCAGCACTTCTGGAACAATGTGCTCTGGACAGATGAGTCAAAGGTAGAGATATTTGGCCACAGTACCAGAAGACATGTTTGGCGAAAACCAAAGACAGCATTTGACCACAAGAACCTGATACCAACTGTAAAGCATGATGGTGGAAATATTATGGTTTGGGGCAGCTTTGCTGCATGAGGGCCTGGGCAGCTCACCATCATATAATCCACTATGAATTCTTCATTGTACCAGAGGGTGCTTGAGGATGTGAGGCCATCTGTCAGAATGTTGAAGCTCAACCGAAGGTGGACCTTGCAGCATGACAATGACCGTAATCATACCAGTAAATCCACCAAGGAATGGCTGAAAATAAAGAAATGGAGGGTTCTGGAATGGCCAAATCAAAGCCCGGATCTAAATCCCATCGAGATGTTGTGGGGGGATTTGAAATGAGCTGTGCATGCAAGAAACCCCTCAAACATCGCACAGCTGAAAGAATTCTGCATGGAGGAGTGGGCAAAAATTTCTCCCAGTCGATGTCAGAGACTGGTAGACAGTTATAAGAAACGCCTACTTGAGGTTGTTTCTGCCAAAGGGGGCAATACCACCTATTCGAGCCAAGGGTGTACTTACTTTTTCCACATGCGAAATTTGCATTTATGTTTATTTAAATTATACAGTGGACTACAAAATGTAAATGGTTCATGATATTTGTTATATTATATCACCTTTATCTATCAATATTTTTGAAATGAAGATCAAATAGCTGTATGTTGAAATATGTTGAAAAAGTCAAAACTTTACATGGGGTGTACTTACTTTTTCATGTGACTGTATATACATTGTTGCGGATTTGAGTTTGTACAATAAAGGTTAATTTTCCCCCTCATAGCTTAGTCACACTCCAACACGTAGCCTCGCGATTGTTCAGTTATTTATTAGTATGTGTAAGCATAGGCCTTTTCCTGTGTTAGTTTTGCGTTGAGTAGAAAAATGAGAATTAGGTCCTTTCTTGCCTATGCCGCCTATATTGCCTTATGCCGCCTTACGCCTCCTTATGCCGCCTTTGGCTTTTTGGCGCAAATTAACACGAGGCAGGCCTGGCAAATCGAGGCAATACCGAAGGAGTGTGGAGGAGAAGCTGACGGTAATGGTGAGCCGCCAATCAGGGCTCGAAGGGAGTGGCTGCGGCACTGCGTCACAAGGCGTGGTTAGAACATTCGAGAGGGCTAAGGGGGTTGGCCATATAACGCGTTGCACGAAGCCCCCGACCTCAGTTATGAGAAGGGAGAGGCGCTCGAGAGTTATGAGATGGGTGATGAGCTTGATGAGTTACAAGTTATGAGAAGGGTGATGAGCTTGATGAGTTACAAGTTGTGAGAAGGGCATGCGCTGGGTGTTGAGCTTGAGTAGTTCTGTGGAGGGAGGCGCTTGAACAAGTTGAGAGTTCTGCGAGAGTTGAGTGTTGAGCGAGTTACGAGTTCTGAGAGAAGACGCGCATGAACTAAGCTTTAAGCACTCTTACGAATTAAGCGCTCGGTTGAGCTTGAGGCAGAGCCTCTATTGGGTTATGCGAGTGATAGCGCGCTGGTATCTACCACGCTGTGGAAAACCGCCCTTCCGCGCTGAGAGATGCGTACATTTCCCTCCCGCCTGCCTCATCTGCCCGTTGTTTGAGAGACGCGCTACAAGGATCCCTTCCACCGCCTGCTTGCCTTCATTGCGGGACGTGCTGTGACCCTGGAGAGCCACGCCGGGCAAAGCCGTTCCTGGACGACCAAGGCAGCGAGTGAACATCATCCTACCTTCATTTCCCCTCTGTGAGTGTGATCGGGCCCGTGTCTGGGATTTAACATGAGACTGATTAAGACTGCTCTGTTTCTCTGTGCTTCTACCGATCATTGTACAAAATAGTAATTAAACCTGTTTTCTTCCTTTATTCGACCGTCTCGTCCCTTCCATCATTGACTAAGCGTGGTACGAATAGAACCGCTCGAATCGGGTTCCAATACCAGAGGTAACTGCACGGACCACGTGGTACGCAATCCGCTCGGTGTACTCAAATTACACGTGGCTCGTGCGAGGCTTGATTCCCTGCTTCCGCGGCGGCGCAGGTATTTAGGCACGTGCGAGAATTGTCCCGAAACCCTACCTTGCGTTTGCCCGGGAGGGGCGCTTCAAGTCTCTCGGTTGCGCCGGCCCAAGAAGAACAAGGGGCTTCATCTCCCCTTGGTAAGGGCAGGAAGGGTGGCGAAAACCATAACAATATATATATATATATATATATATATATATATATATATATATATATATATATATATATAGTATGTATGTATGTATTAAAGTATAAAATAATATATAGATATAATAAGATAGGATATGTCACATGCAGCATCCTGGGTTGGCCCATTTTGCTGAGCTTTTATCATGTGTGTGTGTGTGTGTGTGTGTGTGTGTGTGTTTGTGTGTGTGTGTGTCTGTGTGTCATTGGTTGTTGTTATCTCCATATGAGGGTTTCAGGAAGTGGAAGTCCTCTCACGGCTCAAAGTGTCCACCTCCGTCTGACTAATAACGATTAATAATAACGAATAACGATTCATGGACCAAGCTGTGAGGTCTTCTTGTTACCTCCAGCACCGAAGTTGGACAGGGTTTATGTTTCCACCTCTGTTTGTCTGTCTGTTTATCATTATTTTATTTTTTTCAGCATCCGTTCGTCTGATGGACCCAAAATTTTCACCATAGGAGCGTCTCCTCCTTTAGAATATTTTAATGATAATCATGACGTCATAGGTTATGTGTTACAGGCGCCATCTTAGAAAAAACGAAAAATTTTGCACCTCCATATCTCCAAACCCGTTACATGGAAAAAATTGAAACATGGCTCATTGTAAAGAACTCCATATGGGGAATAGGTGGTGTTAATGATTACGTCATTGGTGCCATAATTATGACGTCATGATTCGACAGAGACAACGCTTAGTTTGATCAGTTTGAAATGTATTGAGCGTGATCGATGCAACAATTATATTAGAGAATATAAACTTATGATGTCATCGCTCACGTGGTCTAGCAGCCATATTGGATCAAATTTTTTTTTTTTTTCAAAAACAGAAGAGTTGGCTCACAACAAGTTGACTGCGTAGGGTAAGCATTCTATGAATACCATCTAGTTAATTATGGTGCTCGACTATGTGATGCGTACCGCATTGATGGAGGAAGATGGTGTCACATGCTGCAACGACGCATAAGCAGAAGACACCCTGCTCAGAAACTATCTGACCTCGACTACGCTGATGACATCGCTGTCGCTGCTGATTCACTACAAGATGCACAGGATATCCTATCAAGAATCGAAGATATAGCCAGCAAAGTCGGTCTTCTTATCAATGCCTCAAAAACAAAGCACATGCACATACATCGTCGACCGAATGAACAACGAACTCTCAGGGCAGCAAATGGTGAAATGCTCGAGATAGTTCAAGACTTCAAATACCTGGGCTCATCTACTAACATTGTCTATGACGTCAGCTGCCGCATTGGGCAGATGTGGGCAGCAGCAAACAATCTTGAGAAAGTTTGGCGCTGAAACGAAGCACCAACATCCGGCTATGTAAAGCTACAGGTGAATCAATCTTACCGTACGGCGTACGGGTGTGAGTCGTGGACGCTGACTAGTAGCATGACGCGTAAAATCGGTGGCAACTACACCAAGCTCCTCCATAAAACACTCAACATCCGTTGGCAAGACCACGTCACAAAGATTGACCAATATTTCGTAATTTGCCAAAAAAATTCTGATGTTGTGAGGAAGAGGCGTTTGAGATTGGTGGGTCATGTCTTCTGGCACGAAGAAGAAGCAGCAAATATCGTCCGATTTTGGAAGCATCAGAAAGGAGAGTTGGTCCACCGAACCTGACGTTGATGAATATTGTCTGCAAGGACACTGGGCCGCATACGGACAAACTGAAATCTGCCGCAGCTGACAGAGCTGTTTGGGCAAATCTGACAAAGTGACTTTGTTCTTTGTCGCTCTGGTTAATTTTTTGGTGTTTCGTTTGTGATTGTCTGATCAACATTATGTATAAATAGTGTAGCAGCATAGCAAACCTGTTGTGCATTTTGTGATACAAGCACCAAATTTGGCACAAATGTACATTAATATGTTGCGAACATTTTCAGATATTGGGCCACTTGAAATTCTCTCTTTATGTCCGCCATATTGGATTTCAAAATGGCCGCCACTTGAAATCTACATTTGCTATTATCTCTGGACGTAATGCAGCTATTGACTTGATTCTGGTATCTAAATGTATGTTTTTGGGGGCAAGGAATCCAATGGTACCAATTTCAACTTAATATTATCTATCACAGTCTGTTATATAATTTTATTTGGAAATTATCTAGGCAAATATTGGATTCAACACAATACTTTGAAAAGAATGTCTTAGTTCTGTAAATGTCTTAGGTATAATACTGACATGCTACATGGTCTAGTATTTGAGGCTAGGTGTACTGGTATCTGAGGCTAGGTATATACCGGTACTGAAGATACGTGTACATAAACAGTGTCATGTTAACAAGTTCAGCATTGCCACAAGTACATGTATGTTGTTGACTCATCGTCATGTGCAGTCCCCTTCACACACACAGAGGGCTGTGCACTGAAGGGCAGCCTTTTTGCACTTGCAGCGCCTCACACACCCTTTCTTGCACTTGCAAGAAACCAGCTCAATGCAGCTGTGAGCTGCCTCAGTTAGCCTGGTCCAGTAAGGTGTGTACTGTCCTTCTCCAGTCCTTGACCAACCCCAGTTGGTTGGTGGAGGGAGCTCTGGTGCTGGCAGCAGTATCTGACCCCACACATGTCCACCTTGATACACTGCCCTCTTGACATGTTCCTCCAGAGCTGCCTTCGTTGGAGGGATGAGCTGCACAAATGCAGCCCAAGATGTGTTGTCATTGTCCACTGTACCAGTGTTGTCTTCCAGGACTCGCTTTGCATTGCCTAGCCATTGGTATTCTTCATCAGTCTGCTGTTTGAAGTCTCCTCTGGTCAATGACGCCACTTTAGCAGCTGGGACAGGCGACTTCTTGATGCTGCTAGTGACAGGGGGTACATCAGTGTAGTAGTGCTGCAAGGGGGCGACTGTCTTGGACCGTGCATCCCCAGATCCTCCAACAATGACGATACTCCGATCCACTCCTTCACCAGTGTAAGAAGGATGTTGTATGAGGGAGATAGCGGTACCATGGAAGGAGTCCTTTGATGTTGTTGCACTGGGGTTGTGATCTATGTTGTCTACAGCGGCAGTTGTAAACACTTTGCCACGCATCTTCGGAGGGCAGACCACTCGTTCTCTGTGAAACTGTTGGCAGACACTGTTGCCCATCTGTGCTGAGAGCTGGAGCACTCTATCATAGGAGATGCTCAGGCCAAGGTGTGACAGTCTGTCGACCAATTCCTTCTTGCGTGTATGAGCATGCAGCATCATCCCTATGTATATTGGAAGTGGGGTCTCCTGTGCAACACTGTGCCTGACACTGGTGGATGATGTGGTGCCACGTGTTCGCTTGTGTTTGATGCTGTTGAACTTCAGTATCTGAGCTGTGGCAATTGCTGCAGGGTTAGTGTCTGCCATCTGTTCCTTGATGCTGGGTCCCTCTAGGATCATACTGACTAGGGCAAGCAGCAACGGTGGCACAGATTCTTCTTGACATACTTCAGGGAATCCTGTGAAGGGCTTGGCTTCTCCAAACATGTGACGGCGAACAATCTGTGCAGCATGGGCAAGATGGACTGCATCACTATCACTGTCCAGCTCGCAGGCTTTGGCAAGAGCAGCACCGACATCTTCTTCAAATGCCATCAGGATGTCTCTCCCCTTGGTGTGTGCCCGCATGTCAGGAAACTGAGCCAACAGTCTCTGTTTCAGTCGTGTGGAGTGGACTCTCGTGTCGAGCTGGACTCCTAGCTGTTCCATTCTGGACTGATAGAGCTGGACAAGGTCAGCCAATCTGAATACTGGTGCCGTCTCCTCATCTTGTCTGGTTTCTTCAATGTAGAGGACGAGTTCAGCGAAGACAACTGCCGACATTGCTCGCTCTTGTTTTGTGTCCTGTGATCCTGTTGACTGGGCCTTTCTTGTGCGATCGTAAAGTCCTATCAAGCACCGTGGGTGATACTGGGCGTCCAACGCTATCATGTCCCCACCACTGAGACGGCCCAGCAGTTCTGTATCACCAAGAAGGGTTGCACAGGCACGCACCCGTTTGTCCATTTGGAATGTTGCAGCTTTCCGAAGACTGTCAGCCCCAGCAGGTTGTTCACAGAAGAAACAATTTTCTGGGACCTTCTTCTCTGTACTCGATGAGCGTGAATGTAACCTGGTGCGTTTGCATGCAGCTTGTTCCTCATCGCTCTCACATTCTTTCTTGAGTGCTCTCTTTTGTGCTCTCTGCAGTTTGGTGTTGTTGTACTGGAGCCTGCATGTCTGATGATATTTTGCACCGTGTGCAACCATCGCAGCTTCAATGCCATGACCATCATCGAGTCTTTCCAGGTGAAATGATCCTGGAAGCTCTCCAAGTTCACTGAATTTGACCAAGTTCTCTGCGAGTGAACTGTACCCACTCCCAATGTCTTTTCTCTTTGATTGGTCAGGTTTGGTCAGTGTCTCCGTCTTGTCCTCTTGACATATAAGGCATAACTTCCAGTCAGTTGTGGTGAGGTGCTGTGATGTTGATGGTGAAGTTCGCTCAACATCAGCTCGTCTGAAGCTCTTGGACATGGTGGAACTGTCTTCTGAATCTGCAACGATACAATGATATAATGTTAACATTTTGTTATATATATAATAGAGGGGTTTCCTCCGCCATACTAATGGAGAGGAGGATAATTCCTCTATATCGTAGAGCATTTAGCTTGGCACACTTAGGGAATTAGTTTTGTGAGATTATGCCGGAATTAAATTTTCACCCATACCGGAGGCAAGAAGAGAAATAAAATCACATGAGATTCTTTAGTTAAAAAATATTCCCAAATTTATTGAATATTTACAAAACATTTGAATTCATAAATTCTTACAATATTTACACAGCCAAGATTTAAATATAAATCAGTCTAAACTCTTATTAGGTTGGACAGTACATTTTCCAGACATACCCCGTTCTGTTAATTACAGCCTTCGTGTTAAATTCAGAACATGTCAAAACTGTCAGTGTGGAATACACACTTCACTCAAAATACTACTTTATATAAAACATTTCTAATTTAAAGCCTTATAGTAAGAATTTCAGATAAACCCCAAAAAAGTAAGACCAGGTTGGCTATTAGACAACCTGCCTCTGTCGTGCCCACCAGACAAGTGGTTTTAGCCAGCACACATGTGTATCAGGTAAGCTTGTGCTGAGTACATCATACCTGAACAACTCAGTGAGGCAGAACACAGCAGTGCACACCAGGGTGACCCCTTCAGTGCATAAACCAATTAACCTGTCCACTGCAGGGCATATAGAAATGAAGTTATTTTCTGCATATAATAATAATATAAGTTCAGTTCTATATAACAATTTCTGTTATCACCACTACCACTACAACTACCACTACTACAAGCTTTGTCTGGAATTTTGTGGACTAACAGACAAACAGACATACAGACAAGCTGGGATCAAAACATTACCTCCTTCCACCATTGAGTGTAGAGGTAAACATCATGGAAATTATATCATGCCCTAGATTTAATTCATGCTTACCCGTGTATTTGCTTCACTGGTTCACAAGGTCTTTTGCATACATGTAATTCAGACTCTCGTCTTCATTGCTGACCACACAATGTTGTCTAGCTGAGCCCAGATTGTATGTAATTAACTCATTTATGTGGAGTCACAAGGTGATTTAAACACAGCCACACACAAAGAACACAGTTGATGTGGGTCAACACACATGCAGCCTCTCTACTCTTTTATTTGGGTCAGGGCTGTGATTAAAGACATGTAGTGGAGTCATGTTTGTAAACATTGTTAAAGACATGCTACAGTGCATTGTTAAGGAAACAAGACAGATGGAAGCCTATACAAGAAATTTCTGTACTCTAGAAACACAAAAGATGGCTTAAAGGGTCTAGGAAAAGGGGATTATGCATGTTTGATATTTATTGACAATATGAATGTAATGTTACATAAAATATGCATATGAAAAACACAAATGAATGGGTCACTTTGTTTCCTAATGGGATATGAATTTATATTTTAGACTGCCAGTATATATGAGCTTGTCTGAGTTGTTACTAGTGATTTAGTATAGTTTTTTTATTTATTTATATTTACAGAACTAAGACATTCTTTTCAAAGTATTGTGTTGAATCCAATATTTGCCTAGATAATTTCCAAATAAAATTATATAACAGACTGTGATAGATAATATTAAGTTGAAATTGGTACCATTGGATTCCTTGCCCCCAAAAACATACATTTAGATACCAGAATCAAGTCAATAGCTGCATTACGTCCAGAGATAATAGCAAATGTTGATTTCAAGTGGCGGCCATTTTGAAATCCAATATGGCGGACATAAAGAGAGAATTTCAAGTGGCCCAATATCTGAAAATGTTCGCAACATATTAATGTACATTTGTGCCAAATTTGGTGCTTGTATCACAAAATGCACAATTCTTTTGAATATTTGGGCTAAGCCGCCCCACTAAAACAAGTAGTAGTAGTGTATTGGTTGGTCTTGTGCGTTATTCTGTCGGTCTGTCTGTCAATCACCTACAGGTCACAATTTTAATCTTTATGAAACTTCACAAAATGGTAGAGTTGGTCACAAGCAGTAAGCCTATTGATTTTGAGAGCAAAAGGTCAACATCGGCCAAAGGTCAACCTCTGTCAAATTTCTAAAATCATCAATTTTCATCTAATTGACTTGAAATTTGAAGAGGATTTGCACTTCACATCTGAAAATTTAAGCGACAATTATTTTTGAGGTCAACATAGGCCAAAAGGTTACCATAGGCCAAATTTATAAGATTGGCAATTTTCATCCAATTGACTTGAAATTTTAACAGTATTTGCTTATCAGAACACTGAATTCAACCACCAATTATTTGAGGTATAAAGGTCAAAAGGTCAACATAGATGAAATTTCGAAAATTGTCAATTTTCATCTGATTGAATTGAAATGTGAAGAGGATTTGCATGTCAGGTCATTGAATTCATCCACAATTTATTTTTGAGGTCAACATAGGCCAAAAGGTCAACAACTTATTTTAGAGATTTCGCAAGTATGGTGCTATGCACGAAATATTGTTTGTTTGTCTATATGCCTGTCTGGCTCTGTTTGTGAGCAGGATATCTCAAACGTTTATGGAGGAATTCAGACGGCTCCTCACCACATACAAAGCTTTCATCCGCAGCTCAATGGAATACTGCTCTCCCCTCTGGGCCGGTGCTCCTGCCTCACAACTAGCTCGGCTTCACTCGGTTGAAACCAAACTTTCAGCACAATCATTGGAATCACCCGCGATTAAGCTGATACTGAGGACCTTTCTCTCTCTCACCGCAGGCAGGTGGTCTGGTCTTTCTGTCTTCTATCGACTCCTCTCCGGCTTTGCTCCCCCCAGCTCTATCTGTGCTTTGTCCCCCAAATATTCCTACAGGTCGCGCAAGATCTGCCAGCAACCCTCTTCAGGTGAAACTGCCAAAATCAAGACTTTCTGCTCACCTTCACTCTTTCATTCCCCTTTTCTCCCACCTCTGGAACAAACTCCCTCACTCTCTTCAATCCCACTCCTCCCTCCAGGTCTTTAAAACAGCTGTTCACCACCATCTCTTATCTTCCCCCATCCAAAACCTTAAGCTCTTCTATGCCCGTTAAAACACCACAAATCCGCCGCTTTAAATCCCCAACTTATTTCCTGAAATTCCTCGAAGTGTTCATTTGCTTTATACCGTGTACCCTTCCCTCCTCCCCCAGCCCTCCCCTTTCCACAGATCTACCGATGTCCCTGTTCTCTACTGTTGTGCTTGTGTACTTCCCTCTCCCTCCCTCTCTTGTCTCCCGCTCCCTTCATTGCATGTTTTATGCGTCTGTGCATGTTTTCATGTTCAATGTGTTAGCTCTTACATGAGCCTCGATTCTGTTTTATAATAATAATAATAATAATAATAATAATAATAATAATAATAATAACAAATAAATAAAAACTTGCTGATTGAGTTGGTTAGGCGACAACATGAAGCCGATTAGATTTTGGTTCAGATCCGAATCCAGATCCGGGCTCTCAGTGGGATGCAAAACGTAAACTGTTCAGCCTGGCGTCAACATAGGCCAAAGGTCAACCACTTTTTTCAAATTCATAAAATCCTCAATTTTCATAAGATTGACTTGAAATTTAAAATGGATTATCATATCAGCGAACTAAATTCAACCACCAACTATTTTTGAGATCAACATCGGTCACAAGGTCAACATAGGCCAGAGGTCAACCACGTTTTTCAAATTTCTACAATCCTCAATTTCCATCCGATTGACTTTAAATGTTAAGAGGACTTGCATATCTGGTCACTGAATTCAACCACCAAGTATTTTTGAGGTCAACATCGGCCAAAAGGTCAGCATAGGCCAGAAGGTCAACATAGGCCAAATTTCTAAAATCCTCAATTTTCATCCGATTGACTTGAAATTTGAATAGGCCTTTCATATCATCGAACTTAATTCAACCACTAACTATTTTTGAGATCAACATAGGCCAAAAGGTCAACATAGGCCAAAAGGTCAACAACGTTTTCAAATTTCTAAAATCCTCAATTTTCATCTGATTAACTTTAAATTTGAATAGGATTTTCACATCAGCTAACTGAATTCAACCACCAACTATTTTTGAGATCCACATAGGCCAAAAGGCCAACATAGGCCAGATTTCTAACATTGTCAATTTTCATCCGATTAACTTAAAATTTGAAGACGATTTGCATATCAAGTCACTGAATTCAACCACCAATTATTTTTGAAGTCAAAAGGATGCTCTCCTGAGTGCCATTCTACTTTGTTCTCTTTTTCCAAGTGTTGCTCTATGAGTGATTTTTCATCTGTCTGTTTGTTTGTCCGCACAAAATAAATATGATTTTCTCTGCAACCATTGGTCCGATTGATAGGAAATTTTCACCGTAGGTGCGTTTCCTCCTGTAGAATTTCTTAACGATAATTATGACGTCATAGGTCAAGGGGTACAGGTGCCATCTTGGAAAAACCGAAAAACGTTGCATCTCTATATCTCTGAAAGCGCTGCAGAGAAAAATTTGAGAAGTGGCTCATCGTAAAGAACTCTTCATGGGGATTAACATATGTTTATGATATCATAGGTACCTCCATTATGACGTCATAATTCGACAAGTACATCACTTGAGCCCAATCAAGATGAAATTTATTGAGCGTCATTTGGGATCAATTGGTGGAGAATTTTTTTTAATGATGACGTCATCTGTCATGTGGTTCGGCCGCCATATTTGTTTTAAACACAAAAGCCTTTAAAAACACGTCCTGGCGAGGGTCTGCAATCTCTGATTGCTCTTTCTTGTTTGAAATGTGACTTGAAGCGAGCAGTTCCTGACGTCGCGGGAGGTGGGAGGGGCGAGGGGGTTCAGTAAACCAAGCGCAATGGACAACGCCGGGTGAGCCATGCGATTTCAGACTGGAGTGTAGTTTCGTCCCTATTTATTTGTGTACAAACCTTGCACGTGCACTATTCGTGTCCAAGCTGTTGTTGCAGCACCAACGGTGAACGTAGATCAAGTCGGACCTTGGACCGGTCCCTTATAGTTATAGTTATACTTGTATTTATAATCGTTCGTGAGATTTCAAATATTGGATTGAAATTCCAGCCAGTTGTAATTCCCGTAAAGATGTTTACAAATTCAACTTCTGTAGGTGCTGTACTCGGACATTCGCACCCCGATTTACAAGTCGAAGTGCTAAATGTATTACCTTGAGTCGTCCCAACACGGACTTGGTGCACGTGATGTTTCTTTTGGAATACGATTAACCTTGTATGATACGCCATTCGCTTGCGCTACCGAACCACAAGCTCACAACAACCCACTTATTAACTATTAATCAATCGTCTTCTGAGATAACGTTCCCTGCCGAGAATTAGCCACGTAGTCGTTCCACAACCTTCATTTAAAATCATGCTTCCCTAGTCTATAGCTTGGATGATCGAAATATACGAAAACGATTTTTGTCCAGACGTGAAATTTTGTACATGGTCTTCAATCTTTCGAAGCAGAGAAAATTTGAGCAACGGGAATGAGAAAGCAGAGAACTCGAACGGCACTCGGTGTTGCACATACGCCTGGCATGGTGCTGGAGCGCATACACTCGGTTGAGTGCTGGAGCGAATACACCCGGTAGAGTGCTGGAGTGCATACACTCGGTTCGAGTGCTGGAGCGCATACAGTCGGTAGCGTGCTGGAGCACATACACTCTGCAGCGTGCTAGAGCGCATACACTCAATAGGATGCTAGAGCACATACAGTCGGTAGGGTGCAAGAGCGCATACACTCGATAGGATACTAGAGCGCATACAGTCGGTAGAGTGCTAGAGCGCATACACTCGATAGGATGCAAGAGCGCATACAGTCGGTAGCGTGCTAGAGCGCATACACTCGATAGGGTGCTAGAGTGAATACAGTCGGTAGGGTGCTAGAGTGCATACAGTCGGTAGGGTGCTAGAGCGCATACACTCGATAGGGTGATAGAGTGCATACACTCGATAGGGTGCTAGAGAGCATACACTCGATAGGATGCTAGAGCGCATTCAATCGGTAGGGTGATAGAACGCATACACTCGATAGGGTGCTAGAGCGCATACAGTTGGGAGGATGCTCGAGTGCATACACTCGGTAGCATGCAAGAGCACATACACTCGGTAGGATGCTAGAGCGCATACAGTTGGTAGGGTGCTCGAGCGCATACACTCGATAGGATGCTAGAGCGCATACACTCGATAGGATGCTAGAGCGCATACACTCGATAGGATGCTCGAGCGCATACACTCGATAGGATGCTGGAGCGAATACACTCGATACGATGCTCGAGCGCATACACTCGATAAGATGCTAGAGCGCATACAGTCGGTAGGGTGCTAGAGCGCATACAGTCAGTTGGGTGCTAGAGTGCATACAGTCCGTAGGGTGCTGGAGCGCATACACTCGATAAGATGCTAGAGCGCATACAGTCGGTAGGGTGCTAGAGCGCATACAGTCAGTTGGGTGCTAGAGTGCATACAGTCCGTAGGGTGCTGGAGCGCATACACTCGATAGGATGCTAGAGCGCATACACTCGACAGGATGCTAGAGCTCATATACTCGATAGGATGCTAGAGCGCATACAGTCGGTAGGGTGCTAGAGCGCATACACTCTATGGGATGCCAGAGCGCACACAGTCGGTAGGGTGCTAGAGCGCATACAATCGATAGGGTGCCAGAGCGCATACACTCGATATGGTGCTAGAGTGCATACACTCGATAGGATGCTAGAGCGCATACACTTGGTATTGCGCATACACTTGGTATTGCTCATACACTCGGTATTGTGCATACACTTGGTAGTGTGCATACACTCGGTATTGTGCATACACTTGGTAGCGTGCATACACTTGGTAGTGTGCATACACTCGGTATTGCGCATAAAATTGGTAGGGTGCATACACTCGATTGGATTGGTTTCAACTCGGTAATGCGCATACACTCGGTATTGCACATACACTCGGTATTGTGCATACACTTGGTAGTGTGCATACACTTGGTATTGCGCATAAAATTGGTAGCATGAATACACTCGGTATTGTGCATGCACTCGGTGTTGTGCATACACTCGGTATTGTGCATACACTCGGTATTGCGCATACACTCGGTATTGCGCATACACTTGGTAGTGTATTTGAGTGCATACACTCGGTATTGCACATACACTTGGTAGCGTGCGCACACTCGGTAGAGTGCATACACTCGGTGGAGTGGTAGCGGGTATACACTTGTTCGAACGCATGCACGCGGTAGGGTGCATACACTCGGTAACGTGGTCGAGCACATACACTTCGTAGAGTGCATATGTTGGAACCCATCTGTGGATCGGTCCCATCGGCCGATGGGTCTGACCCATCTGTGGATGCACGAGAAATGACAATGCAGACCCATCGGCCGATGGGTCTGCGCCATCTGCGGATGTGTTGTTCACCTTGAAGGAATGTGTATGCATCAATGGTGGATGAGTATGTTTATTTGAACCTAAAAATAAGCAATTGATGTCATAAATGTTTATAAAGCAGTCCGTGACATGTGGTTTGTCGATAACCGTTTGTCGATAAGATAAAAATAAGATAATGTCGCTCCATTTAAAAACGCTGGTCTACTTCGCTGGTGGCACTGGCAGACTCAGCTCTCCATTGTTTATATAGCAATTCCTGGCATGCCTTAATCACCCCAAAGCTAAAGATGAAGGTGTGGCTTCGTAATCGGGGCATTGTCAATTATATAAACACAAACACAATAATTATATAAACAAACACAGCGATTGTGGCATATTCGCCATTGCCTTTGTTAAAACCCTGTTGGAAGGTCAGGATCCTTGCCACCAAAACTACATTTACCCTAGCCATCACCTTCATCAGCACCTGCCACTCTACCCTGCCACCATTCCCCTCCGCCATTATCAGAAGAACACCTAATGTTTTGTATGAATGTTGAGTATGTTATGTAAAGCTTTACTAAAACTGCCATGTATCTGTTAATTACAAAATGTATTGACAAAATGTATAAATAGATGGGTAGAAATAGATAATAAAACATTTTAAAATCATCTCTGTTAAATTCCTACCACATGTAATTCCAATGACTTTGTACCTGATTGAAGAGCACCATTCTGTCAACACATTCCTTCAAGGTGAACAACACATCCGCAGATGGCGCAGACCCATCGGCCGATGGGACCGATCCACAGATGGGTTCCAACATATACACTTGGTAGTGTATTTGAGTGCATACACTCGGTATTGCACATACACTTGGTAGCGTGCACACACTCGGTAACGTGGTAGAGCACATACACTTCGTAGAGTGCATACACTCGGTAGAGTGGTAGAGTGCATACACTCGGTAGGGTGGAAGAGTGCATACACTCGGTTGAGGGTAGAGTGCATGCACTCGGTAGGGGTTAGATGTGCATTCACTCGGTAGCGTGGTAGGGTGCATACACTCCATGGAGTGGTAGGGCACATACACTCAGTAGGGTGGTAGCATGCATACACTCTCTAGAGTGGTAGCGTGCATACACTCCGTAGTGTAGTAGGGTGCATACACTCAGTAGCATGGTAGGGTGCATACACTCGGTAGCGAGTAGGGGGGATACACTCAGAGTGGTAGAGTGCATACACTCGGTAGGATGGTAGCGTGCATACACTTAGTAGAGTGGTAGGATGCATACACTCGGTAGAGTGGTAGCGTGAATACACTCCGTAGCGTGGTAGAGCACATACACTCGGTAGGGTGCATACACTTGGTAGAGTGTTAGAGTGCATATACTCGGTAGAAGGGTAGGGCATATATTCACTTGGTTGAGTGCATACCTCCGCCGGGATGACCAGTTTACGTTTTGACCTCCTTCTGTCATAACTCGTCCATAACTTTGTGAAATACCATGATATATATATATCGTTCCTGGCCCCATCACTCAATGGTGAAACAACATGTAAATAATTTTCAAATTTTATCAGATCCGGGTCCGGATCTTCACCAAAATCGAATAATTTCTTCCTTGCTGCACACAACCTGTCTACAAAGTTTCGTCCAAATTTGTCCATACCTTTTTAAGATATCCTGCCCACAGACAGACGAACAAACAGGCAGACAGCCAAGACAGACAGACAGACAGACAGACAGACAGACAGACAGACAGACAGACAGACAGACAGACAGACAGAAAGAAAGAAAGAAAGAACGAAAGAAATCATCACCTCCGAACATCCACCTTCGGCGGCTCAGGTAATAAATAGTAACCAAGACACTTATTAATAAACGACGTATTTACAGGATCGAACACGCTTTATTGAATGTGGTCGACGGGCATCGAGCATAAAATGCACCTCTTTCCAGATCGGTGCCAGTATTGTATGAAATGATTTATTTATTTCTATACGTACTGTATAGTGTATACTGTATATAACACAACTTTGTACGTGTGTGAGTTAATGCACGAGGTGGCGCTTTGCGCGGATTTTCGCCGGTGGGCGGGGCGTGCGTGGGCGGGCCGTGGGCGGAGCTTCGTTCGGCGGCAAACGGCAAACGGAAAAAGCGAGCCGTTGGAGTGAGCTAGTCAAAGCGCACCCGGCACGGGCTCGCACGGCTATGTAGCGGGTCAGCGGTCAGCCGCTGGGCAGGTGAGAGCGCGGTGGGGGGCGCGACTGTCCATGGGTGGCACCGAGGAACCTTTTGCTCGGTTCGAAATGCCTGAGGTTCCGTGACGCGCGCGGTGGCCTGTGCGAGGTGTACAGTGCCGGGAGATGGTGTATGCCTGATGGGGTTATGAAAGGGGGGGTGGTGGACGTGTGGATCTGAAAATCCGGTTGGGGGTGGGAGGGGCATTGTGCGATTCGCGTACGCCACGTCCCTCCGCGGGTGCTTGGTACGCGCGCGTTCAGCCGGTACTGTCGGACCCGCTTTCCCGCCTTCTCCGACGGTAACTTTTTCGGTTCTCGAGCTCAACGAGGAACCGTTTTGGTCCCGCTCGGGATTTTTGGCCCCACGGTGCCGCGTATGCTTCGGATCGACCGGTCGGTCGTGGGGACCGTGGCGGGCTTTTCGCGCCCGGTCCATTTCATTGAATTAGGGACGAAATTGGTGCTGATTACGTACCGGACGGGTCTATCGGTGTCGGTGCCGATACCCTGGGAAAGACCCAACGATGGGAGTAAAGACGCCGCAGGCCGGGAATAGGCCTCAACTAACACATCATTGTGCTCGGTGCGGTGTTGGCATCGTTTCAACATTTGAATTCCGTACCGGTTGAGCGGCACCATCGGTAACCTTCCGACCCCCTGGACGACAATGGGCTCGGAGCGCGGGGACGAGACCGAAACACGATAAGCGCCAGGTGATCCCCAATTTGGCGCGCATCGGGGTTTCGCTCTCGGGGACATCGCGGGAAACGCTCACACAATGGTCCAAGTCGCCACAGACGCTTTTACTCGTGGACACGTTGTGTCCGTCGTTTTGCTCGAGCCATTCGCTCCGTGCCTCGTTCGGTTCGACCGGGTCGAGGTTTAACGAGGTGCGAATATCCCCTGGTGCGCTTTACGCCATCGACCCTCAGCGAGTCGTTCGCTCTGCATTCTGACACCGACAAAATACGAAGCAACGCGTTGCTCATGCTCATCCGTACGGCGCGCGGTGATGCACCTGTGCAGCGTACAGGTTTGTGCACACCTCACGTACGCTGCGGTTCGTTTGTGCTTTTTCCCTACTATTCGACGTATGATGGATGGATGCATCGACCTTCACTTATTCAATGCTGATCCTTCAAGCTGGGCTCTTGCTCGGTGAGTGGTGATGAGCTTTTGCTCGGTGAGTGGTGTTGGGCTCTTGCTCGGTGAGTGGTGTTGGGCTCTTGCTCGGTGAGTGGTGATAAGCTCTTGCTCGGTGAGTGGTGATGAGCTCTTGCTCGGTGAGTGGTGATGAGCTCTTGCTCGGTGAGTGGTGATGAGCTCTTGCTCGGTGAGTGGTGATGACCTCTTGCTCGGTGAGTGGTGTTGGGCTCTTGCTCGGTGAGTGGTGTTGGGCTCTTGCTCGGTGAGTGGTGATGAGCTCTTGCTCGGTGAGTGGTGATGAGCTCTTGCTCGGTGAGTGGTGATGAGCTCTTGCTCGGTTAGTGGTGATGAGCTCTTGCTCGGTGAGTGGTGATGAGCTCTTGCTCGGTGAGTGGTGTTTGGCTCTTGCTCGGTGAGCGGTGTTGGGCTCTTGCTCGGTGAGTGGTGTTGGGCTCTTGCTCGGTGAGTGGTGTTGGGCTCTTGCTCGGTGAGTGGTGTTGGGCTCTTGCTCTGTGAGTGGTGTTGGGCTTTTGCTCGGTGAGTGGTGTTGGGCTCTTGCTCGGTGAGTGGTGATGAGCGCTTGCTCGGTGAGTTGTGTTGGGCTCTTGCTCGGTGAGCGGTGTTGGGCTCTTGCTCGGTGAGCGGTGTTGGGCTCTTGCTCGGTGAGTGGTGTTGGGCTCTTGCTCGGTGAGTGGTGTTGGGCTCTTGCTCTGTGAGTGGTGTTGGGCTCTTGCTCTGTGAGTGGTGTCTTGCTCTGTGAGTGGTGTTGGGCTCTTGCTCGGTGAGTGGTGTTGGGCTCTTGCTCGGTGAGTGGTGTTGGGCTCTTGCTCTGTGAGTGATGTTGGGCGTTTGCTCGGTGAGTGGTGTTGGGCTCTTGCTCGGTGAGTGGTGATGAGCTTTTGCTCGGTGAGTGGTGTTGGGCTCTTGCTTGGTGAGTGGTGTTGGGCTCTTGCTCGGTGAGTGGTGTTGGGCTCTTGCTCGGTGAGTGGTGTTGGGCTCTTGCTCGGTGAGTGGTGTTGGGCTCTTGCTCGGTGAGTGGTGTTGGGCTCTTGCTCGATGAGTGGTGTTGGGCTTTGGCTCAGTGAGTGGTGATGAGCTCTTGCTCGGTGAGTGGTGATGAGCTCTTGCTCGGTGAGTGGTGATGAGCTCTTGCTCGGTGAGTGGTGATGAGCTCTTGCTCGGTGAGTGGTGATGAGCTCTTGCTCGGTGAGTGGTGTTGGGCTCTTGCTCGGTGAGTGGTGTTGGGCTGTGGCTCAGTGAGTGGTGATGAGCTCTTGCTCGGTGAGTGGTGTTGGGCTCTTACTCAGTGAGTGGTGCTAAGCTCTTGCTCGGTGAGCGGTGATGAGCTCTTGCTTGGTGAGCGGTGTTGGGCTCTTGCTCGGTGAGCGGTGTTGCAGTGTTGAGCTCCTGCTTGGTGAGCAATGTTGCGCTCCTGCTCGGTGAGCGGTGTTGCAGTGTTGGGCTCTTGGTCGGTGAGCGGTGTTGCAGTGTTGGGCTCTTGGTCGGTGAGCGTCGTTGGGCTCTTGCTTGGTGGGCGGTGCTGACCTCTTGGTTGGTGAGTGGTGTTGACTTCTTGCTCGGTGAACGGTGTTGGGTTCTTGCTCGGTGAGCGGTGTTGGGTTCTTGGTCAGTGAGTGGTATTGGGCTCTTGCTCGGTGAGCGGTGTTGGGCTCTTGCTCGGTGAGCGGTGTTGAACTCTTGCGCGGTGAGTGGTGTTGAACTCTTGCTTGGTGAGCGGTGTTGAACTCTTGCTCGGTGAGCGGTGTTGAACTCTTGCTCGGTGAGCGGTGTTGAACTCTTGCTCGGTGAGCGGTGTTGAACTCTTGCTCGGTGAGCGGTGTTGAACTCTTGCTCGGTGAGCGGTGTTGAACTCTTGCTCGCTGAGCGGTGTTGAACTCTTGCTCGGTGAGCGGTGTTGAACTCTTGCTGGGTGAACGGTGTTGGGCTCTTGGTCGGTGAGTGGTACTGACTTCTTGCTCAGTGAGCGGTGTTGGGCTCCTGTTCGATGAGCTGTGCTGGGCTCCTGGTCGGTGAGTGGTCTTGGGCTCTTGGTCGGTGAGCGGTGTTGGGCTCTTGGTCGGTGAGCGGTGTTGGGCTCTTGTCCAGTGAGCGGTGTTGGGCTCTTGGTCGGTGAGCGGTGTTGGGCTCTTGGTCGGTGAGCGGTGTTGGGCTATTGGTCGATGAGCAGTGTTGGGCTCTTGCTCGGTGAGCATTGCTGGGCTCTTGCTCGGTGAGCAGTGCTGAGCTTTTGCTCGGTGAGCAGTGCTGACCTCTTGCTTGGTGTGCAGTGCTGACCTCTTGCTCGGCATGCAGTTCTGACCTCCTGTTCTGTGAGCGGTGTTGGGCTCTTGCTTGGTGAGCGGTGCTGACCTCCTGCTATGTGAGCGGTGTTGGGCTGTTGCTCTGTGATCAGTACTGACCTCTTACTCCGTGAGCGGTGTTCGGCTCTTGCTTGGTGAGCGGTGCTGACCTCTTGGTCGGTGAGCGGTGCTGACCTCTTGGCCGGTGAGCGGTGCTGACCTCTTGGTCGGTGAGCGGTGCTGACCTCTTGGTCGGTGAGCGGTGCTGACCTCTTGGTCGGTGAGTGGTGCTGACTTCTTGCTTGGTGAGCGGTGCTGACTTCTTGCTTGGTGAGCGGTGCTGACTTCTTGCTCTGTGAACGGTGCTGACCTCTTGCTCCGTGAACGGTGTTGGGTTCTTGCAAGGTGAGCGGTGTTGGGTTCTTGCTAGGTGAGCGGTGTTGGGTTCTTGCTAGGTCAGTGGTGTTAGGCTCTTGGTCGGTGAGCGGTGTTGGGCTCTTGCTGGTGAGCGGAGTTGAACTCTTCGGTGAGCGGTGCTGACCTCTTGGTTGGTGAGCTGTGCTGACCTCTTGATTGGTGAGCGGTGCTGACCTCTTGCTTGATGAGCGGTGTTGGGCTCCTGGTCGGTGAGTGGTCTTGGGCTCTTGGTCGGTGAGCGGTGTTGGGCTCTTGGTCGGTGAGCGGTGTTGGGCTCTTGGTCGGTGAGCGGTGTTGGGCTCTTGTCCGGTCAGCGGTGTTGGGCTCTTGGTCGATGAGCAGTGTTGGGCTCTTGCTCGGTGAGCAGTGCTGGGCTCTTGCTCGGTGAGCAGTTCTGAGCACTTGCTCGGTGAGCAGTGCTGACCTCTTGCTTGGTGTGCATTGCTGACCTCCTGCTTGGTGTGCATTGCTGACCTCTTGCTTGGTGTGCAGTGCTGACCTCTTGCTCGGCATGCAGTTCTGACCTCCTGTTCTGTGAGCGGTGTTGGGCTCTTGCTTGGTGAGCGGTGCTGACCTCCTGCTATGTGAGCGGTGTTGGGCTGTTGCTCTGTGATCAGTACTGACCTCTTACTCCGTGAGCGGTGTTCGGCTCTTGCTTGGTGAGCGGTGCTGACCTCTTGGTCGGTGAGCGGTGCTGACCTCTTGGTCGGTGAGCGGTGCTGACGTCTTGGTCGGTGAGCGGTGCTGACTTCTTGCTTGGTGAGCGGTGCTGACTTCTTGCTCTGTGAACGGTGCTGACCTCTTGCTCCGTGAACGGTGTTGGGTTCTTGCAAGGTGAGCGGTGTTGGGTTCTTGCTAGGTGAGCGGTGTTGGGTTCTTGCTAGGTCAGTGGTGTTAGGCTCTTGGTCGGTGAGCGGTGTTGGGCTCTTGCTGGTGAGTGGTGCTGACCTCTTGGTTGGTGAGCTGTGCTGACCTCTTGGTTTGTGAGCGGTGCTGACCTCTTGGTTGGTGAGCGGTGCTGACCTCTTGCTCGATGAGCGGTGTTGGGCTCTTGCTCGGTGTGCGGTGTTGGGCTCTTGCTCGGTGTGCGGTGTTGGGCTCTTGCTCGATGAGCGGTGTTGGGCTCTTGCTCGATGAGCGGTGTTGGGCTCTTGCTCGATGAGCGGTGTTGGTCTCTTGCTCGATGAGCGGTGTTGGGCTCTTGCTCGATGAGCGGTGTTGGGCTCTTGCTCGATGAGCGGTGTTGGGCTCTTGCTCGATGAGCGGTGTTGGGCTCTTGCTCGATGAGCGGTGTTGGGCTCTTGCTCGATGAGCGGTGTTGGGCTCTTGCTCGATGAGCGGTGTTGGGCTCTTGCTCGATGAGCGGTGTTGGGCTCTTGCTCGATGAGCGGTGTTGGGCTCTTGCTCGATGAGCGGTGTTGGGCTCTTGCTCGATGAGCGGTGTTGGCCTCTTGCTCGATTCGCGGTGTTGGCCTCTTGCTCGATTAATGGTGTTGGCCTCTGTCTCGGTGAGCGGTGTCGGGCTCCTGCCCGGTGAGCTGTGCTGGGCTCTTGCTCGGTGAGCCATGTTGGGATCTTGTGTTGTGAGCATTGTTTCGCCCCTGCGTTGTTGGGATCGGTCTTGCTCCCCTGCGCTGTTGGGAGCAGTTTTCTGCTGCCGTGAGCGGTCTTCTGTCCCTGCCCTGTCGTCAGCGGTCTTCTGTCCCTGCCCTGTCGTGAGTGGTCTTTAGTACCTGCGCTTTTGTGAGAGGCCTTGCTCTCCTGCGATGTCATGAGTAGTCTTTAGACCCTGGTCTGTCGTGAACGTTGTTGCACCCCTGAGTGGTCTTGCACCCCTGCACTGTTTTTGCACCCCTGTCTTCCGTGGTTGGGAGTGGTGTTGCACTGTTTTGTGGTTGTGAGCGTTGTTGCACTCTTGCGTGGTTAAGAGCAGTGTTGCGCTCTTCAGCGACGATGTGCTGTTGTGCAGCCATTTGTGTTAATGCTGTTGCTTGGCTGGGGTGCTGCCCTCATGAGCAGCGTGGGCTCTCAGGTGGTTCCGAGGTGTCCAGTGGAGCCAAGATGTTTCTCGACCAGTTGCACCGAGGTGTCAAGGTGTCGTCTGGCATTAAGGTGGTGTTGTGCGTTACTGAGGTGGTGTAGTGCAGGGCCGAGGTGCAGGGCCATGAAGTAAATAAACATGAGGTGACGAAAAGTGGGTTGGTAGTGAAATGCCTGCGTACGTAATTAATTAGTCGTTGTTCGGGGAAATTCTCGAGAGATATTCTTTAGTTCTTATTTTAGAAGTTATGCACAAGTACACTTTGAATCAATATATATATATACAGGGTGAATCAAAAGTAGCGCCCGCACCCGATTTCTCTTTTTTTAGCTGTCATATTCTTTCTGGGATGTCATGTTAATAATTGTCTTGCAGATTATTAATTTTCTTTATTTATTTATTTTGGTTTTTGTTTTGCAGGTTATTGCTGAGAGTTTGGAAAGTTACTGAATTTGCACCAAATTGAACCATGAATTACCTTTCAATGAATCAATGCATTGAGGCCGTGAAACATTACTACAAATGTAATGAACAATCAACGATGGTGGCACGCCGTTTGGCACAGGAATTCGATATTAACCCACCCCAGGGAAGAAACATACGATTGATTGTCAAGAAATTTGAAGCAACAGGGTCGGTAGCCACTGCAAAGAACTCCGGTCGTCCGAAAACGGCAACAAATGTAGCTAAGGCTGAAGAAGCCATCAGGAGACTGGAACAAAGTCCGCAAAAGTCAACTCGCCGTTTATCTGCAGAGTTGGAAGTGAGCCAATCGAGTGTTATCTGTATCCTTCACCAGAAAAACGGGAAACATTACATTCCACGCTTACTGCATGCCCTTCATGATGGAGATGACGACTGCCGTCTTCAATTTTGCGAAGAGTTCTTAGCTAAACTTGACGAAGAGGACACAATGCTAGACAACATCTGGTGGTCAGATGAGGCATGATTTAAGCTTAACGGCACAATTAACAGACACAATTGTGTCTACTGGGCTGCGGAGAACCCAAGAGTGACAGTTGAGAAGGAGGTAAATTTACCTGGCGTGACAGTTTGGGCAGCCATATCTCCATTCGGGATAATTGGACCCTTTTTCTTTGAGGGATCTGTCACTGCAGAAATTTATCTGGATATGCTGCAAACCTTCTTTTGGCCCAGGGTACAAGATCAGGACTGTTATTTCCAGCAACATGGAGCTCCACCTCATTATGGACGTCATGTTCGTCAGTGGCTTGATGAAAACTTTCCCGGAAAGTGGATCAGCCGCTGCGGTCCGATCGAGTGGCCGGCACGCTCGCCAGACCTTACACCTCCAGATTTCTTTCTTTGGGGGCTCATGAAAGACCTTGTTTATCATGAAAGGCCTTGTACCATTCAGGAATTGAAGGCTCAAATCACTGCAAAGTTTGAGGAAATTGATATCGAACTCTGCAAGCGTGTGTGCCACTCTGTGCCTGCTCGGCTGCAATTGTGCATCGATCACGAGGGAGAGCACTTTGAAAATTGCAAGTAAAACAGCTTGGTACACTTCCGTAATAATTTTCCCCCGAATAAATGGTTAGATAAACATGTCATTCATTTATTTCTACCTTCTTGTACAGTGCAATACAAATGGCAAACAAACAATCAACTGACAGAAATATATATACATACAGTCACGTGAAAAAGTAAGGACACCCCATGTAAAGTTTTGACTTTTTCAACATATTTCAACATACAGCTATTTGATCTTCATTTCAACAATATTGACAGATAAAGGTGAAATAATATAACAAATATCATGAAAAATTTACATTTTGTAGTCCATTGTATAATTTAAATAAACATAAATGCAAATTTCGCATGTGGAAAAAGTAAGTACACCCCTACATTTATCACTACATCAAATACCTAAAATTAGAATCAGGTGCACCAGCTCAGGTGCAAATGATTAGAACATCGTTAGAGAGGATCTTGGAGGAACCTGTCTTATTTAAACCTCAGACATTTAGTTTGGTTTGCTCTTTGTTGTTGAAGTGTGCGGCCTCACCATTCCTATATCAAAAGAGCTCTCTGAGGCCTTCAGAAAGAAGGTTATAGATGCCTACGAGTCTGGGAAGGGATTTAAAAAGATCTCCAAACAATTTGAAATCAATCATTCGACTGTCCGGAAGTACATCTACGAGTGGAGAAGATTCCAAACAACCGCCAACTTGTTCAGGCCAGGCCGCCCCAGCATGTTCAGCCCGAGAGCAGACCGCAAGATGCTGAAAGAAGTCTCGAAGAACCCCAGAATGTCATCACGGGACCTACAGGTAGCTCTTGCCACTGTTGATGTCAAAGTGCACGAGTCCACCATTAGAAAGAGGCTGCACAAATTTGATCTACATGGGAGGTGGGCCAGGAGGAAACCTTTTCTGTCCAGAAAGAACATCAGGGCAAGACTAAAGTTTGCCAATGAACACCTCAGCAAAGACCAGCACTTCTGGAACAATGTGCTCTGGACAGATGAGTCAAAGGTAGAGCTATTTGGCCACAGTACCAGAAGACATGTTTGGCGAAAACCAAAGACAGCATTTGACCACAAGAACCTGATACCAACTGTAAAGAATGGTGGTGGAAATATTATTGTTTGGGGCAGCTTTGCTGCATCAGGGCCTGGGCAGCTCACCATCATAGAATCCACTATGAATTCTTCATTGTACCAGAGGGTGCTTGAGGATAATGTGAGGCCATCTGTCGGAAAGTTGAAGCTCAATCGAAGGTGGACCTTGCAACATGACAATGACCCTAAACATACCAGTAAATCCACCAAGGAATGGCTGAAAAGAAAGAAATGGAGGGTTCTGGAATGGCCAAGTCAAAGCCCGGATCTAAATCCCATCGAGATGTTGTGGAGGATTTTGAAACGAGCTGTGCATGCAAGAAACCCCTCAAACATCGCACAGCTGAAATAATTCTGCATGGAGGAGTGGGCACGATGTCAGAGACTGGTAGACAGTTATAAGAAACGCCTACTTGTAGTTGTTTCTGCCAAAGGGGGCAATACCACCGATTAGAGCCAAGGGTGTACTTACTTTTTCCACATGCGAAATTTGCATTTATGTTTATTTAAATTATACAATGGACTACAAAATGTAAATGTTTCATGATATTTGTTATATTATATCACCTTTATCTATAAATATTGTTGAGATGAAGATCACATAGCTGTATGTTGAAATATGTTGAAAAAGTCAAAACTTTACATGGGGTGTACTTACTTTTTCACGTGACTGTATATACGTGGTGTGTTCAAAAAGTATCCGACCTTTATTTTTCGTGCATAAAAAAAAAGAAGCTAGGGAGGCGTTGATTGGTGCATGTATGTAGGCGATCCTAATGCGCACGTGTGAATTTTTTCCCACCTGCAGAAGCTGTCATTCGAC
>NC_136264.1:89007300-89024800 GCF_964187855.1 Myxine glutinosa | reverse complement strand
CGGGTGGCTCGGAGGCAAAGCGTGAACGAGGCGGACGGAGGCCTGCTTCGCACCAACATCGGAGCCGGACGGAGCCTGACCGACATCACACACCCAGACAGATAAGACGCACCACAGAACACAACACGACGATTCTTTTATTTAATTCCTTCCCCTGTGCTGTTGTTGAAGTGAGGTGTGCGGGATCCCGTTCTAGGAACCATAGTTATTTGTCGGCGCGTTTCATTGTTCTCGGGTTCCGCATAATAAATCGATTATTTTTGTACATTTTACTCCCGTGTTCGTGTGAGATTAATTTGCAGGGTTGAAGACTGCTGGTGAGATCGCTACAGTTAAGAGCTCGCCGCTTCTTCCTCTTCCTTCTTCCTCCCGTGCTTGCATAGTCAAAATCCGTAATTGATCGTCACCTCCATTAAAGTTCGTTTGGCCATCCACGAGCCCACGGTATTAACTGAGGGCATTCAAGCGACAATATATATATATATATATATATATATATATATATATATATATATATATATATATATATATATATATATATATATATATTGTTACGGTTCTACGCCGCCCTACTTCCCCTTACAAAGGGGAGGATTAATCCCCTCGTTCTTTCTGGGCCTGGCGGAACCGAGACTTGCAACGTCCCTTCCGGACGAACGCGGAGTAGGGTCTCGGGACCACTTCTCGCTCGTACCTAATTCCCCGTGCTGCCCTGGAAGCGAGGAAACAAGCCTCGCATGAACCACGTGTGGTTTGAGTACGCCGAGCGGATTGAGTACCACGTGGTCCGTGCAGTCTTAATTAGTGGAACCCGATTCGAGCGATCCTATTTGTACCACGCTTATCCAATCAAGAAACCACTGAAACGATCGAATGGAAGAAAGGAAGAACACAGGTTTAATTATTCCCACACATATGTACAATGATCAGGGACGCAGAGACACAGCGCAGCCTTAGACAATCTTAACTTATCCCTTGGACAACGGGCCTGTCTCACACTCTCACAGGGAATTACAGATGGGTAGATGTTCCCCCAACGCGTCGACGTGGTCGTCCAGAGACGGCCTCCGTCCGGCTCTCCACGGCCCCAGCACGTCCCGCGAAGATGGTAGCAGGCGATGCCAGGAACCCGTAGCGTGTCTCCTGAACAACGCAGATGACGAGGTGGAACGGTAAAGGGCTGGACTTTCAGCGCGGCTGGCGATTACTCAGCCGTTTTCACTCGTGTGACTTAATGCGCTATATATCGGTTCATGCGCGTCTGGCTGCGCCCGCATGTCTTTCACAGTTCGCTGCCAACTCTTCTTCCTCGATCCTCTGAGCTGGTTAGTGCGCGCGAGTTCCTTGCTTCAGTCCTTTGTTCATCGGCTTTCCTGCGCTAGTCCTCGTGCAAGTTATTTAGGCAGCAGTCCTTCTCTCGCGAGTCCTTCTCATTAAGTGTTCCCGTGCTAGTTCTTCGCATCGAGACCTTTTGAGGGCTTTGCGCAGCGGGTTTTATAGCTAAGCCCCCCGAACCTTCTGGATCCCTCTCGAATCCTCTCACCACGCCCTGTGACGCCACGCCGCCGCCACCACCTCTGAGCTCTGATTGGCGGCTCATGCTTACCGTCAGCGCTTCTGCCGCTCTGCCTCGGTCCTCCTGACCTGCCTAGCCTGCCTCGTGTTAACTCGCCCAAAATGAACCAACGTTAGCGCAAAAGGGCATGAGGCTACAGACGCTGGATTGTCGGTGACAGTAGGGCCTATTCTCTTGGCTCTACTCAACGCAGAACTAACAATGGAAAAGGACTAAGCTTACAAATACTGAGACATAACTATACTATCGCGAGGCTACATGTTGCTTGTGTGACTAACTATGAGAGGCAAATTTTAGCCTTTATTAGACTCACTGTACAAACTCAAAACCGCAACACTGCCCCCCTCCCTCGTCAGACTCGTCCCCGAGTCGAACCTACAAAAACTGGAACGACCGGTTTTGAGAAAGATCTTTTCCTTTTTTTTTTCTTTTTTTTTTGTATACAGAATCGAGGCTTGTGAAAGAGCTAACATTTATCAAACAAACAAATCAAACAAATAAGCAAACAAAGTATATAAAAAGGGGAGCGGCAGACAAGATGGGGAGAGAAGGGGAGGAAGCACACAAACACAACATTTGAGAGCAGGGCCATCGGGAGATGTGTGGGAGGGAGAGGGCTTGGGGGGAGGCAGGATAGGTATAAAACGCAAGAACACCAAGGACTTCCAGGAAAGAAGTTGGTATTTCAAAAAAGTGGATTTGGGGTGAAATTAGTGGGGGTAGAAAAGATCAAGGTTTTGGATTGGGGAAGATAAGAGATGGTGGTGAACAGCTGTTTTAAAGACCTGGAGGGAGGAGTGGGATTGAAGAGAGTGAGGGAGTTTGTTCCAGAGGCGGGAGAAAAGAGGAATGAAGGAGTGAAGGTGAGCAGAGAGTCTTGATTTTGGCAGTTTAACCATAAGAGGGTTGCAGGCAGATCTTGTGTGACCTGTAGGAATATTTGGGGTATAGAGCACAGACAAGGCTGGGGGGGCTAGGCCGGAGAGGAGTCGGTAGAAGACGGAAAGACCACCAACCTGCCTGCGGTGAGTAAGTGAAAGGCCCTCGGAGATAGCGTCATCGCGGGAGATTCCAATGATACACATCTGGGACTAACTTTTAATTACGTGTGACATACAGATGTTGGGTGTTGGGCTAGCGGCTAGCGGCTAGGGTGTCAGCTTAGGATCCTAGGATCCTGGGTTCGAAACCCGGTCGATCGCTGAATTAACGCCAGGGGGGTTGACTCAGCCTGTCATCCTTCCGAGGTCGGCTAATTGAGTACCAGTTCACTGGTAATTCCCTGCTTGTCGTTAAAGGCGGCAAAAAGGGTTGGCGTCAGGAAGGGCATCCGGCCGTAAAACATTGCTTCAAAAAGGGGACCGAAAAACAACAACTACCACGGTTCCCGAAAAAGGCCAACCCCCGCTTGCGGGGAAAAATGGCCTCTAAAGGTGTTTTTTTTATATTTTTTAATACAGATGTGGTTCCCCCTAACATTTATTCTAACCCGTGTGTGCGACAGTTTTACAACACTAAATATGTCCCACCTACTGCGTTGAGTCACTACTCTAACAGAATCACGCCCACAATTAACCGAAGTGCGGAATGGTTTTCAAACTAAACATAAAGCCTGTGGGCAGCATTTTATATACAAGCACAAAACCTAACCTTATTTACAATTCTATGACCCAGGACCTGTCCTTTTTGGAAAGAAGATTGGAGGGGAAAGAGAGCACAGCAATGCACAAAACACATTCAAAACTCACATTTCCTTTGCTGTTGGGTTCTGGCATCTTCTATCTTCGGTGTGCACATATCGAACCGGCAAGCCCCCGGACCGGCATACAGGCCATTTCTGCTCTTCGGGGCTTAATAAACTTACAATCTTCTCGGCCCTAGCACACAAAAATAAAAAAAATGCACAACAAGTGTGTTCGTTTTTATTTTGCCAGCAGGGCCAACCCTATGTGGTCCGACTGCGTGACATTGATGCCACTCAAAACAAGTGGTCCGAAGATGCAAAGTGAGTTTGCAGCAAAGTGCTGCACAGCAGAAGTGTAAGGCCACAAAACTTGTGGTCCATAAGTGTAATGTGATAATGTGCAGCAAAGTGTTTGTGGCAGCAGGGTGCTGCACAGGTGCAGCAGAGTTACAAAAGGATATGGCAGCAAATGCTGCGCAGTTCAGCTGCACCCATGTAACAAAGTGCAGCAGGGGTGATGCACAGGTGCAGCAAGGTGCAGCTGCACAAGAATGCTGGACATGTCGATGGTGCTGCACAGTTACACCTCCAAAATGGTCCTGGGGTGGAGGGAGAGAGACAAAGCACCACCAGCAAAGCGGAAAGGGCACAGAGGTACACAGCAATACAAGGTAATGCAGCATGAGGGGCGCGGAAGAGCGAGCAGAGCAAGCTCGTCCCTTCCCGTTCGTGCCCCCCAACGTCAGCTTACACTACCCTTGCCCTTCCCTGTATTTACAAATTCAAATCCGTCTCTACGTCCTGTCTCCCATATCCCCCTCTATTCCAAATTCGTCTCCCAATCCCTCCCTGGAAGGAAGGAATGGAACAAACACATTGTCTCATCACGTTATGATGCGTCTTACCCACTCAACAGTTTACAAAGCCTTGGTGCTGGTGTGGGGCTTCGTCCTCGTCGGTGCATGGATGTGGATGGCGCGAAGGGATTTCTCTTCCTAACTACTCTAATGACATTAACTCATTTACACTACCCGGGGTCATACCCTGCCAATTGGCCATCTTTAAACTATGTGGTTCTAAAAACCAAATTCCCCATTGACCACTCTGCGGTGCCCTACGAATTTGGGTCTCACTCCACAATTTTTCTTACTGTGCCCTTGCACAATTTCGGGGCTGGGTCGTGTGGCTCCACCAGCAGGTCCAACTACCTGCGCACCTCCGCCACTGAAGTCGCCACCCGAGCTTACCTGCTCCTGCGACTATCTAACTGGGGAAGGCCCTTCCTGGCTCTTTACCCCTCTGATGCCCTCCTTGGCATTGGGCTAGCCGGGTCTTTCCCTTGGATCCTCAGGCCCCACTGAACAACTCACGACTACCCTAACTGGCTCCCAGAGCCTACCTGCGGCCTCACCTGGCTGACAAACTACCAGTGGCGGAGTGCTCCAATAACCATACGCACCAATTAAGCCACACGCCCAGCCATTTCACTGACTCATGCACCCTCAAAAGCACTACCTTGCCACTACCTGCACCACAGGTGTCAATATCCAAACAATTTACCTAAGCCCGCCACCCGGCTTTACACTACCCCCCCCCCCCACCCCGGGCTTCCGGGAATGGGTCCATCTACCCCCATTCACTCCTTCGCACCATGCATTCCACACCTTTTGTTCCACACCAAGCATTCCACACCATTTATTCGCACACCAAATTAGCACACCATTTATTTCACACACCACTTTCCTCACACACCTTTTGTGCTCACACACCTTTTCCCACACACCTCAAACACAATTCCTTTTGTTCTCCATACAATTCCTCACACACACAGCATCATCTATCTAACTGGTTTTCCACTAACACTCGTGCTTCCCCATCTTCCCATTAAACTACGCACTTCCCCTCGTCATTATCAACCAGCTAATCTCTCTACGTCCCCTCTACATAGTACAATGTGTTACGTGCTCCTCCCCAAACCCCGGTCACGGTGTACCTCCAAGCCCCGAGAGGAGTCACGGCAGAAAGATGTGTTATTCTGTATGTCAAAGATCAATGGTGAAACCACACCAATTGTTACCAACAAACAAGTATTGTATTAAGATCACACAAGAATAACAGTACAACAACAATAGTAATCAATTGTACAACCAATATATATTTCCTATGATGGTACCATCAGGTTCGTACAATATAACTCACTGTGCTCCAAGTGAGCGAAAAGAAGAACATTCCCAATGTCTCTATTCCGGCATCAAGCCAAAGTCGATCCGCTCCAGTGATCGTCAGAACGATGTCTAATCGAGACTAGAATCCCGTTCGGATGACAGTCACAGTCACGCTGCCAAAGCTGCGCAAAGGTGCCCTCAAGGCGACTGGGAAATCACACCCTCGGGTATGGACGTTCCACGGCTCCCAATCGGCGAACCGCAGATTTCCCACTCAAAAGCCACGTTACACACACACACCAGATTAACGTCTGAATGCGGTGAAAATGGTTGAAGCGAAGTGAAAAACCTTGAGCGAAGCACAAGTCCTGCGCGAGGTAAAAATGGCCGACGGCCCGTTCTCGTGGCGTAACGGCACTCCGATGATTCTCCTCGGAATCGACCGCAAAACCTGACACGCAGGTTGATCTGTCACAGCGATAACAACTCTGTCGCAGGAATCCTTTTCCCGGGAAACCCGAAGTTCACTCGTGACCCTCATTCGCCAACGTTTGCTCAAGACCTCGAAGCAGCTCGGCTTCTTGTCCGACTCACTCGCTCCGCCTTCTCTTCCTCCTCTTCGTCTTTGTCTTCGCCCGGTTCTGGTTTCTTTTTTAAAACATTAACTTTTTTTACCTTTTGAAAATAGTAATCTCTATTTCACTTAAACGACAACAATAGTAGTACATGCAACCAAAAATGCTTACAGTGGATGAGAACCACAACAACGGAAGTGACGAATCCGTAACACTTGGTTCTATTTTTCTTTACCAGTTTGTAGGCATCATACAACCTCAAAAGTTGGCGCTCACAGGAATCTACTCTCTGCACTGGAATTTGTGCTTCCTCATAGTATGCACGCACACACAGCTTGTACACTAAGTTTGGCCCTTTCACGAACTGTATGGTGTTCTTGTATGTGATGGTATACCATTTTCTGCAATGTGTGTCCTTTGGTTGATAGTCCCCCACATATTATTTCCTTTTCAGACTTGTCCAGCAACCAAACTGTGGAAGAGCTGCGAGTTTCTGCCATCTGAAAAAAAACAGGATAAATTAAAAATGTTATTTTTTGAGCAACCTCTAAATAAGTTCCAATTGACCTCATATTTGGTTCATATGATCTTTATAAACATAGGAACAAGGGCAGCCTTGTGGAGCCTGGGACTTTTAATAGTATTAATCATTACATATATCTGTGGACCACCCTAATATATATATATATATATATATATATATATATATATATATATATATATATATATATATATACAGTAGTGACCCCTAATTCCGAACGCCCCTCATCTCGAACTACTCTAATTCCGAACCGTAAATTCGAGAAAATTTTGTCCCTAATTCCGAATGTATTTCTATAACCGAACCGCCAACATAGCGTTTGCGTGTTGTTTCCAGTGCTGAAATTAAAGAACTGTGCTTCCATTGGTCTAAAACACAGGCCATTGTTGAAAAGTGGCACCCTAATAAAGCAGTGGTTAACAGGAGCATTAACTTGTTCAGTGACAATGTGATTGACCACTTCAGAAAAATTAAGAAAAGTCGCCAACACCAGGCAACTTTGGAGAGGTGGTTCTCTAAAGAAAGCAAGCCTAGTGAGCCCCAACCCTCTACAAGTGGTGTTAAGAGACAAAGAGAGCAAACACCAGAAGCACAGTCATCTGATGTTAGCTTGGAAGGTGCCTCACCTTCCAAGCAATAAAACCCTCTCCCTCCTTCCTCCTCTCCAGCTTCCACATGCACCATCAGAACTCTCCACTAAGGTAAATGCAGTTATTTTCATGTTAGTACATTTATTTCTTGTTTTTATTATTATTATTATTTGATATTTAGGGCATTTACTCATCTTATTTTACCTTGAATCATGTGTATTTGCAGTTAACAGTGTCTTGATAATGGGTTTTTGGGGTCCAGGAACGGATTAATTCACTTTCCATTATTTCTTATGAGGAAAATAGTTTCTAATTCCGAACTTTTCCCAATCCGAACTGCCGCTGGAACGAATTAAATTCGGATTTAGAGGTCCCACTGTATATATATATATATATATATATGCAGACTTGGCATTTAATATGGAATTATTTTTTTTTCTTGACTTGGGTTTACTTTCTTAACTCAGTATATCAATCTGGTGAGTTTCTTTTACACTTTGGTGATTTATTTGTTAAAAGAACCATGTCACTGATTGTCTGTCGCAGCAAGAAGTCAACAACAGGATTATATCACAGATGGCGTGGCAAAATGTACGGACAGGTGCATTTGATGATTGGCTTCACAGTCGGGTATACAAGGGTTGTTGCGTTCTGTATTTGTTGAAAACAACTGCTGCACATCTCCAAAAGTTATTGCCGCTTCCTCTGGAGATGGTCCGTCAACTCGACAATGCTGTTTGTCATGGAGTGGTGGCTTTACGAAATTACGGCCTGAAAAGCGTGCTATTGCTCGGCAGTATGGCATAACTCAAGGTCAGGTGTCAAAGATCCTGAAACGAAATGCTCAGAGGGGTGTCCCTACTCCAATACCGAGGCCAGGACGTCCCCGCAGAACCACAAGGAGGGATGATCGCCAGCTGCACCGGTTAGTCCGCAATGGCCGTACCAAGTCAGCTAATCGGCTTAGGGCTGAGTGGCAACAACTGACAAATGTGCCTGTATCCAGAAGGCTAGTCAATCAATGACTGGTTCAAGCAGGCTATCGTGCCAGGCATCCCCTGAGAAAGCCATGCCTGACCAGACAACACCACCAACGCCGATTGCAGTGGGCCAGAGAGCACCGTCAATGGCAGCCAGGACACTGGAATCACGTGATCTTCAGTGACGAGTCTAGATTTCTGGTCTATCGTCAAGATGGCCGCGTCCGAGTGCGCAGACAAGTGCATGAAGCCTACAACAAAGATTGTATAGTGCCAAGAGTCCAAGCTGGAGGTGGTGGGGTGACCGTTTGGGCTGCTTTTCATGCAGGGGGCAAAACTGACCAGGTTGTTCTGAATGGAATCCTGAACCAGTTTAAGTACAGGGCCATTCTGGAAGAAACATTGCTTCCATTTGCTCGTGCAGCCTTTCGAGGAAACTTTGTCTTCCAAGATGACAATGCACGGCCTCATCGTGCTCGCATGATCCAACACTTTCTTGCTGACCGTGGTGTAGAGCATATGGAGTGGCCTGCCATGTCCCCGGATATGAATCCGATAGAGAACTTGTGGGCAGAATTAATGCATCAAATCGACCACTTGGACCAGCAGCCGACCTCTGTGCGTGAATTGCAGCAGGCTATTGTCACTGCATGGCAAGCGATTCCTGTCCAAACCTTGGCAAATCTCGTGAACAGCATACCTCAACGTGTACGTGCTCTCCTGAATGCTCGTGGGGGTTACACGAAGTACTGAACTGTAATTTTACTGTCCGTAATGCCAGTCGTAATTTAACTTTTGTTTTTGTTAAAAAAAAATTTGGCTAATGTGCAAAATAAAGAGATACTTCTGGAAAACGTACAGAAGTTTAACACAGTACTGTCAGTGAATTGAGTTCGATATCAGTTTACATCACTTTCAAGGATCAATTTATTTGTTTCGAAATGTCAAATGTGGTTTTTGTTTCTTTTAAAGGTCACTAACAAAGTCTAGAATAATTTCAACATAATTCCAATGAACTTTTGGTTCTAAGACATCTTGAAAAGTAAGTTCACCCCCACAAAAAAAATATTCCATATTAAATGCCAAGTCTGTATATGTATATATATTGTTACGGATCTCCGAGTACGGCACTCCCGTTAGCAAGGGGGGATTCATCCCCTTGTCTTGTTAAGCTGGCCGTCTCCGGTCCTGGAACTATCCCGCTCCTTTACGGGATGAGATTGGCCAGGGTGATTGGTCAAAGGTTTCACAAATACCTTCACCAATCTCTCCGCAAAGCAGGGAGAGAGTCCCTGCTCGAACCGCGGATGTGATGGTAATTCCCGAGCGGTTTAGCAATCCACGATCCGAGCCGTTAGCAAAAAGACTAACCCGATTCTGAGCGGTTCCTAGATCGTGCCACCGATATTCAATGGGGAAAAGACAAAGACGATCGGACGAGAGGAAGCCAAAGAATGAGAAGGGTGAAGGAACAACAAATATGATTTATTAACTATCTAAAAGAGGAAACGAAAGAAGGGAATATACAAGAAGATGAAATAAAAGGACATAGGGCAAGCTTATTGAAACAGTCTTAACTTAACACGACCCCAGGACAAACAGACTCACACGGCATGGTAGCTGGTATGGGCGGAAGGTCCAGGCAGATGGTTCCAGGCTCCGGGTCCGCCGCGAAGAATGGCGGGCAGCTGGCGTCGTTGGTGCGCGACCGGACCTTACAAATGCAAGGGGTTGGAATGCGTGTACGTATAGCGTGCCGAACGCTCTCAAAACCAACGGCGGTTCATGTCAAAACCGATCGTCCCAAGCGATCCTCCGCGCAATGTTCTTATATTCGCCGCCTCTGCGCTGTTCTCTCACGTTGGCCGATCTTTTGCCGATCTTCTCTCCTCACATCTGCCGATCTCCCCCGCATCTCCTCTGCCTGAAAGGGCTTCGCGCTCGCACTTTTATCACAAGCCTCGCATATCAAGCCGCGTCCGCTTCGCTCCGCCTACCGGTGAACACGCCTCGGCCCGGATTGGTCACGAGGGTTCATTGGTACCTCCCCTCGTGACGCGTTGATGGGGCCACGCCTATGTTCCTGGCCGCTCCTCCCTTCTTCTCCAACTTGACCGTGCGTAATGGCGGCGGGCAGGAACAAACCAAAAGGCAGCGACGATGGCAATACGGCTGCTCCTTTACGGGATGAGATTGGCCATGGTGATTGGTTGGTTTGGCAGGCACTTTGGGGAGAGAGAGAGATTGGGGATAATTGAAGGGGCCTAGGTTATTTGATTAATACAACGCAGATTCAACTATTGGAAACAGATCCTTACCTGAAACATAGACTAATGAAATAACTAAAGAAGATCCTATGGTGTCCTACGTGTTGTACAATGTACATGGCCTAACTAGGGTGCGATCTTTGACCTTTACACCAACAATGGGAGTATTTACACGGGATTATTTATAAGGGAACATTTACAAAAATTTACCAAGTGGAGGGTTCTAAAAACCACAACACTGCACCCTCATTACCTCCAGGGCCGGCCCAGCCCGAAAAAAACTTTAACTTCGTGTGACACTCAGGTGTGGTAACCCTCTACTATTAACTTCACCCTGAGTGCGACATTTCTAAAACAACTAAGTATGTCCCGCCTGCTGCGTTGCATTCTATCTAACAGATTCACGCCCACAGGATAACCGAATCACGGAATTGTCTTCAAACTACACATGGACGGTGGGGAGCATTCTTTACAAAGACACTTGTTGGTATTTACACGCGAACCCAGGACCTGTCTTTTGGGAAACAAAAGAAGATGTTTTGAAAAGAGGAAAGGCATACACTGCACTGCACCGATACCACCAGCACCAATAAGCACCAAAATGCACAGTCAGCACCATCCAGTGCACAGTCATCACATTTCAAAGAATAAGCAACGATGCTCAGCCGATGACGTCTTCTCTTCTCTGCCGAGGTTTCTGGGCGACTTCTTACTTGCTGCCTCGTTGGTAATAATTTTAAAAAAGGCTCAAAATGTGTCCACTTTTTAATTATGGCCAGCAGGGGCCAACTAAGGTGGTCCACCTGCATGGCTTAGGTGTCACCGTGACCGTGGTCCGCACGCAAGATTCCCAGCAGCGATGCCAGGCCCCAAAACGTGGGGTCCATAAATGTGGTGCTCGGCCACAGACCTGTGGTCCATATGGTGGTGCTCGGCCACAACAATGTGCGGTCCATAAGTGTGGTACCGGTCCAGGCAGGCAGCAGCGAGGGTGCGGGCACCTGCACACTTTCCCCTCAGCACACAAAGACCACGGTCCATGAGTGGGGAAGGAAAGGAAGACAAGCAGGGTTAGCGGGGTGCAAGGGCGCAAGGGTACACATCAACACAAGGTAATGCAGAGGTGAGGTGCGCAGGAGAGCGAGCGGAGAAAGCTTGTCCCTACCGTACGTCGTCCCCCCTGTCACCTAATCTACCCTTGCCCTTACCCCGTATTTACACCATTTACAAATTCGTCGCTATCATCTTGTCTTCCCCATATCTCCCCTAATTCCAAATTCGTCCACAATCCCTCTAACCAAATTTGCCATAAAGCCCAATTTTTCATCAATCCCTCCTAAGGAGGAAGAGATGGAACATCAGCACAATGTCACCCCCACGTCATGATGCGTCTTACATACCAGACACTTGCAAAAAACGGTGGTGTGGAGTCCTGTCACCCTGGTGAGTGGATGTAGATGGTGCGAAGAGATTCCAATCCTAACTATACTCTAAATGACTTTAACACACTTACTCTACCCGGGGTCTTTCCCTGCCAATCCATTGGCCATCTTACATTCTGTGGTTCTAAGAACCGAACTCCCATTGACCAAACTGTGGTGCTCACCAATTTGGGGTCTCACTCCCCCGATTCTACTCCCTGTGCCCTCGCACAATTTCTGGGCTGGGTCGTGTGGCGATCCCAGCAGGTCCGCTCACCTGCACACCTCTGCCACTGCAGTTGCCTCCGAGCTTATCTGCTCCTTACCCTAAACTACCTGGGGAAGGCCCTCTGGCGCTCTCACCCCCTACCGCCCTCCCTGGCGTCGGGCTACCCGGGTCCGTCCTTGAATCCTTGGGCCCCATTGAACTCTACTGGCTCCCAGAGCCTACCTGCGGCCTCACCTGGCCGACAGACTAACAGTGGCGGAGTGCCCGTTCAATCACACTCACTAACAGGCCACACGTCCAGCCAATTCCGTTCCACTAATGCACCCCTCAACACTTCTGTGCTACTACTTGCACCACAGATGCCAATATCCAACCACAATTTACCTACTCCCTCTACCGACTTTTAACTACCCTCCCCGGGTACTCGTGAAGGGGTCCATCTTCCCCATCCACTCCTTTCGCACCAACCACTCCACTCCACATATTCCACACTACTCACTCCACACCATCCATTCCATACTCCATACCATCTATTCCATACTCCATTTATTCCATTCAACCATTCCCCATACACCTGTACTTCACTTGCACACCTGTTGCCCACACACCTGGTGGCACTTGCACCCTCCTTCCCTCCAGGACCATTCACTCAATACAATACACTCGATTCAATGCACAATCACACCGTTCACAATACTCTGCTCAATCACTTCCTGCACACACACTGCATCATCTGATCTACTTGGTTTTCCCTCTAACTTAGTGCTTCCCCCAGTCATCCCTTATTCTATGCACATCCCACTTCATTATCAACCAACTACCCTACTCTACGTCCCCTCTACCGGTACAATGTCGCTACCTAAAATCTACAGTTACCTACTGTCATTTCTAAACCATAACATTATAACCTAACCCTCCCGGGCTAGTTTTCACAGCCATACCCCATAAATCCTATTGCTCCTTTGCCCCCACGATGTGAGGCGAATGGTAAAACTACCATTTGCCATCACTATTGCTACCATCAATCGTCCATTAAACTACGAGCCTCGGTGCGGGAAATACATTTCCATAGCTCGGCTTGGAAAAGCCGGCTATGTGTGCGGATGGTCAGTCTCCTGCAGGTTGGGTCCGTCTGGCATCGATTCAAGGGAGGAGGTTTGCTCGGGCTCCAAGCACCATCCTGGCGCGGGGCCTTGCGCTCCCCAGCGCGATGGCCTAGCCTTGCCCGGGTGGAGCGCCACCACCACAAGGGGGCACCGCTCCGACCCCTCCTCCTTCCTCTCGAACCGGGCCGCCCGCTTTGCCTGGCAAAGCGCGGACTCGACCGTGTTGGGCGGGGCCCGGCCCGAATCGTGCACGACGCTGCGAAAAGGAGCGACGCGACACCGACCCGCGCCCGCTCCCACATCACAAAACGCCCGGCACGGACCGGGAGCTCGCGTCGGCTATACGTCGGCCTAACCGCTGCCCCGGTCAACGTCGATGCTTCACTTGCATGCTCACACCACGCGTTCCTTTTCCTCCTCACACATCCAGGTGTCTCCATACACTCCGCACATTTCGTCACCGCACTCTCTCTCCGTGCACACCACCCAGGCACACTCATTTCGCTCACAGACTTCGTTACACACCTGACCACCGCACACCTCGGCGCACGCTCGTTGTTCGAACACTTCATTAACACACCTCCTCATGCACCGTCTTGCGCACTCTCCCTTGGTACGTACTCCGTACCACTCATGGGGGTGCACTCTTGCATCCACCCACTCACGCGCTCCGATGTGCCCTCCCGCACATGCGCCACAATCAACTCAGGTGTGCGTTCTCGCACACTCTCTCCATCCATCTCTCTCCGCGTCACTCTCATCACACATACACTCCGACGTGCATTCTCGCTCGCACTCGGTTTCACTTCCATACTCTGTCGTGCACTCTCCCTCGCTCTTGGTAACACACTCGCGCTCCGACGCCATTCGTACACGCGCGCCGTTCACCTTCACACACCTTTTCCTCACACGCGCGCCATTTCTACTCACACCACGCGCAAGGGACCCTCCACAAACGCCCGGGTGCCGTCTCGATCCCAAGCGCGCGAAAATTCTTTTTGCACCAAACACCTTCCCGCAAAACCTCTTAGCGCCATACACAGCACGACTCGCTTCGGGGTTCTTCTTCTTCGCTCCACACGCACCTGCAAATCTTTATAAGGATTATGCAGCACGACATCATGATGCGAACATGGACTTTGCACAATTTCCATTCCTTCACCCCGCGAGTGCTCTTCTACGTCCGGCGTCTCTTCAATTCCAATTTCCACTACTATTTGTTCGATTATTTCATTTTCTTTACTTTCAATGTCTTTTCCCTCGACGACTGCTGCCTCTAATAAAATTTCCTTTTCTACTTTGGCGGTCACCGGCTTCCCCATACCCCGGGTCGCAATCTCTATACCCGTCCAGTTACCGGCACAATGCTCCAACTCGCTTCTCCCGTGCTCCTCGAGTCGCGCTACCTCGTTGCGTACCGATGCGCTTTTCCCTCCCGACCTGCAGTTAACCTCCCTCTCACACTCCCTTGCTTCATACCGGGCTTTGTCCCTCGCTAGCCCCTCATTAATTTCTCAGGCTTGGCCATTTATGCCCTCCAATTTGCTTCCGAGTCCCTCCAATTTGCCTCCTAATCCCCCCAAATTGCTCCCCCATTGCATCCAGTTTTTGATTCCTCCTTGCCATCCATGCCAACATTTCAGCCATAAATGATTGCAAGTCCCCTGGTATCGCGGGCTCGGCTGCCGCGGCCATGTGCGCGGCGCCGCCATCTTGTGCTGCCGCGACCACGTGCGAGGCGCCGCCATCTTGTGCGCCTGCAACCCCCTCTACCGCACCTCCTTCAACCTCCTCTTCCATTACTCCCACTGCCTCCCTGGGGTCCTGGGTTGCCTCTAACTCTTCCTCTATCTCCCCCACCGGCATCCGACCGCCTTGATCATCCATGGCACAATATAATTTGGTTTTTTAATACTAGATTTCGGCCGCTCGTAATTTCGACCAAATTTTTCAGATGGTTTAAAAATTTGGTTCGCGTCCAATCCCACTCCCCGACACCAATTGTTACGGATCTCAGAGTACGGCACTCCCATTAGCAAGGGGGGATTAATCCCCTTGTCTTGTTAAGCTGGCCATCTCCGGTCCTGGAACTATCCCGCTCCTTTGCGGGATGAGATTGGCAAGGGGGATTGGTCAAAGGTTTCCCAAATACCTTCACCAATCTCTCCGCAAAGCAGGGAGATGAGTCCCTGCTCGAACCGCGGATGTGATGGTAATTGCCGAGCGGTTTAGCAATCCACGATCCGAGCCGTTAGCAAAAAGACTAACCCGATTCTGAGCGGTACCTAGATCGTGCCACCGATATTCAATGGGGAAAAGACAAAGACGATCGGATGAGAGGAAGCCAAAGAATGAGAAGGGTGAAGGAAGAACAAATATGATTTATTAACTATCTAAAAGAGGAAACGAAAGAAGGGAATACACAAGAAGATGAAATAAAAGGACATAGGGCAAGCTTATTTAAACAGTCTTAACTTAACACGACCCCAGGACAAACAGACAGACTCACACGGAATGGTAGCTGGTAGGGGAGGAAGGTCCAGGCAGATGGTTCCAGACTCCGGGTCCGCCGCGAAGAATGGCGGGCAGCTGGCGTCGTTGGCGTGCGACCGGACCTTAGAAATGCGAGGGGTTGGAATGCGCGTACGTATAGCGTGCCAAACGCTCTCAAAACCAACGGTGGTTTGTGTCAAAACCGATTGTCCCAAGCGATCCTCCGCGCAATGTTCTTGTATTCGCCGCCTCTGCGCTGTTCTCTCATGTTGGCCGATCTTTTGCCGATCTTCTCTCCTCGCATCTGCCGATCTCCCCCGCATCTCCTCTGCCTGAAAGGGCTTTGCGCTCGCGCTTTTATCACAAGCCTCGCGTATCAAGCCGCGTCCGCTTCGCTCCGCCTACCGGTGAACACGCCTCGGCCCGGATTGGTCACGAGGGTTCATTGTTACCTCCCCTCGTGATGCGTTGATGGGGCCACGCCTATGTTCCTGGCCGCTCCTCCCTTCTTCTCCAACTTGACCGCGTGCGTAATGGCGGCGGGCAGGAACAAACCAAAAGGCAGCGACGACGGCAATACAGCTACTGGCACTTTGGAGAGAGAAAGAGATTGGGGATAATTGAAGGGGCCTAGGTTATTTGATTAATACAACGCAGATTCAACTTTTGGAAACAGATCCTTACCTGAAACATAGACTAATGAAATAACTAAAGAAGATCCTATGGTGTCCTACGTGTTGTACATGGCCTAACTAGGGTGCGACCTTTGACCTTTACACCAACAATGGGAGTATTTACAGGGGATTATTTATAAGGGAACATTTACAAAAATTTACCAAGTGGAGGGTTATAAAAACCACAACAATATATATGTATGTATGTTTCTTCCGGAATGGCCCTGTACTTGAACTGGTTCAGGTTTCCATTCAGAACAACCAGGTCAGTTTTGCCCCCTGCATGAAAAGCAGCCCAAACGGTCACCCCATCACCTCCAGCTTGGACTCTTGGCACGATACAATCTTTGTTGTAGGCTTCATGCACTTGTCTGCGCACTCGGACACGGCCATCTTGACGATAGACCAGAAATCTAGACTCGTCACTGAAGATCACGTGATTCCAGTGTCCTGGCTGCCATTGACGGTGCTCTCTTCCGATGAAGATGGTTGGTTGCGCGTTACCTCGATTTCACGTCTTGCCATCCACTGCACCATAAAAGAGCTGTGGTGAATACACTCGTAAAAAGGGCAAGGAATATACCGTCCACCTTGAAGGGCCAGAGGAGAGAGATCAAGCATCTCAAATGGGTATTGAAAGCCAATGGCTACCCAGACCACCTCTGCCCAAAAAATGAAATGGTACTGGCAGCTCCAAGAATCCAGGACATGCCACAGGAACCACCTAAGGGCTTCTGCGTGCTACCATTTGTGCCACGGGTATCTCAAAGGATTGGCAGGATTTTGAGACCGGTCGGGGTGAGGGTTAACTACCAACCTATATACACCTTGAGACGTGCACTGACCAAGGTCAAAGACAAAAGACTAAAGAATGATTGCACAGGTGTGGTATACACCATTCCATGTGACTGTGGTGGAGAATACATAGGCGATACTGGAAGAACCTTAGGCCAGCGCATTAATGAACACCACAAGGCCTTTGAGTGTAATCACCCAGAAAGATCTGCTATCGCCAAGCATGGAATAAGGGCGGGCCATATTCCCCTATGGGACAATGTGAACGTGCTGGCGGCATCCCCGAACCGGGCCAGGAGGCGAATACTGGAGGCCTGGCACACTGGTCAAACGAGGGCACCATTGACAGAGGAGACTTAGGGGGCTGAGTTGCTTGAGGGCTGAGTAGGGTTTACATGCACCCC
>NC_136264.1:88989800-89004800 GCF_964187855.1 Myxine glutinosa | reverse complement strand
GAGGCAGGGCAGGTTCCGGAGAAGTGTGGGTGTGGACGTGACTTTGAGTCGGTGAGAGGATTGCATATCCATCAGAGCTGAATGGGGTGTGTGCGTAAGGTGGGTGAGGAGGAGGTACAGCAACACAGTGCCTTTGAAAAGGGGACACGTAAGACGGCCGGGAGAAACAGCCAGGTAGCAAGCCACAGTGTTGTATGTCCTGGGGTTGTACTTCAGCAGGGAAAGGATGTGAGGAGGAGAGTGAAATGGCCAGGTATGGGAGAAAGGGAAGTATGGGAGAGAATGGATGGAGTGATGTGTGGGGCGCTTCATAGGTTGAAAGGAAGGGTGGAAGATAGATTGAGAAAGATGAATGAGATTGTGTTTGAGTATGCATGTGTCACGTTTGGAGTGAAAGAGTGTGTAGAGAAGGGTGAGAAGGAGGCATGTTTGAGCAGGAGGCAGAGGAAGATCCATGAGTTGAGAATGGAGTTGAGGAGTTTGAATGGAAGATGGAAGAGGGCTGTGGAAGGGGAGAGGAATGGGCTTGAAGTGTTGACGAAGCAGGTGAGGATGAGGTTGGTGAAGTTGAAGAGAATGGAAAGGATGAAGAGGCGAAGAAAGGAGAGGCAGAGGAAGAGAAAGAGGTTCTTTGAGAAGCCTTTTCAGTTTATGAAGGATCTGTTGGAGCCGTCTCGAGGTGGTGTACTGAAGGTACTAAAGGAAGAGTTGGAAGGTCACCTGCGTGTCATGTATGCAGACACAAGGAGGAACGAAGTGGTGGAGGACATCAAAGGATTGGTGAGACCGACAGAGCCAGGTGTTCCATTTGATTTGTCAGAGCCAAAGATGTCTGAGGTTGAGGCAGTTTTGAGGAAGGCACGGGCGGCATCGGCTCCAGGACCAAGTGGAGTGCCATACAAGGTGTTTAAGAGTTGTGTAGGCATCAGGCAGTATCTGTGGAAGGCTCTGAAGGTGGTATGGAGGCAAGGAGTGGTGCCCAGTCAATGGACTAGGGCGGAAGGAGTTTATATTCCAAAGCAGGAGGAGGCTGTGACACTGGAGCAGTTTAGACCAATATCATTGCTCGATTTAGATGGGAAGATATTGATGAGTGTCTTTACGGCACGGCTTTCCGGCTTCATCAGAGGGAATGGTTTTGTGGATGGTTCTGTGCAGAAGGCAGGAATACCAGGATCACCAGGATGCATTGAACACTCGGCAATGGTCTGGCAAGTGTTACAGGAGGCAAAGAGGCAAAGGAAGGATGTGGCGGTGGTATGGCTGGATTTGGAGAATGCATATGGGTCAGTGCCGCATGCCTTGATCAGGTATGCCATGGATTTATTTTGGGTGCCACGGAGATTTAGGGATTTTTTGATGGCATATTATGATCAGTTTTGGATGCGGTTTGCGACACAGTCCTATATAACAGAGTGGCAGAAGTTGGAAGTGGGGATCCCGATGGGATGTACCATCTCCCCGATTTTGTTTGTGCTGGTTATGGAGTTGTTGATACGTGCGGTGAGTGGACATGGGAAAGAAGTGGAGCTAGCCCCTGGTCAGAGATTGCCAGCAATGTTTGCTTTCATGGATGACCTGACAGTTGTCCAACAGTCCGCTGATGCAGCAGTAGAGGTACTGGGACGACTGGAAAGGTTGATGCAGTGGGCAAGAATGAGATTTAAAGCAAGAAAATCGAGGTGTGATAGTGAGACGAGGAGTGGTGGATAACATGCACAGGTTTGAGCTGGGAGGGGAGGTGGTTCCATCATTGGTAGAGGCCCCTGTGAAGAGTTTGGGAAGATGGTATACAGTGGAGTTGAATGATGTGGGAAGAGTGGAGGAGGTCAGAAACAAGCTTTTGAGAGGTTTGAAGAGGATTGATGGATGTGGTTTGCCAGGTAAGTTGAAGGTATGGTGTTTGAAGTTTGGGTTGATGCCACGAGTATTGTGGCCATTGATGATGTATGATATTGCAATTGGGCATGTAGAGAGGATCGAGGTTGTGGTGAGTGGGTTTGTGAGGAGGTGGTTGGGAGTGCCACGCTGTTTGACGAACATTTCCTTTTATGGTCAGGGTGGAAAACTCCAGTTTCCCTTGACATCATTAACCGAGGAGTTTAAGGTGGTGAGGGTGCGGGAGTTCATGATGTTGCGGAATTCAAGTGATGCAGTGGTAAAGAATGCTCTCCCAGAGAAGAAGGGAAGTCGGAAGTGGAATGCAAGAGCAGAGGTGGACGAGATGGAGGAGCGGTTGCAACAGGAGGAGGTCATGGGGATGGTACAGCATGGGAAGCATGGCTTGGGGTGGATGGAGCATGAGCGATGGGGAAAGGCATGTGTGAAAGAGAGGAGTAAGATGGTTGAGAGGGAGTTGAGAAGAAAGGAAGAGGAGGGGAGATATGTGAAAGCAGTCGGTCAGGCACAGCAAGGTGCTTGGACTAAGTGGGAAGGTGTGCGGGTGAGGATATTGAAGTGGCAAGATATTTGGAGGATGGAGCCAATATTGTTGAATTTCCTGTTGCGGGCAACGTATGATGTGCTTCCGTCACCAGTAAACTTGAGATTGTGGGGGTTGTTGCAGGGGGAGAGATGTTATTTGTGTGGAGGTGTGGGAACAGTGCAGCATGCACTGAGTGCATGCTCAGTAGCATTGGCAGCAGGAAGATACAGGTGGCGACATGATCAGGTGCTGGCGGTGGTGGTGCAGATGGTGCAACAAGAGGTGCTGAGATCGAGAGAGAGGAGAGTGGAGAAGGAGACTGATGGGGGAGAGGTGTGGTTTGTCAAAGAGGGCCAAGTGGAAAGAGGTGGAAAGAGGAGGAGGTGGAAAGCAAGAGGGCTGTCAGATGCTTGTGATTGGCAGGTGGTGGTAGACCTAAAGCCACAATTGGTATTCCCAGAGGAGATCTGTGTGACAAGGTTGCGGCCTGACATTGTCATTTGGTCAAGTGCAACAAGACAGGTCATCTTAGGGGAGTTGTCGGTACCTTGGGAAGAGAACATGGAGGAGCTGCACAAGAGGAAGAGAAGAAAGTACAGTGAGCTGGAGGCAGAGTGCCGGGAGAAGGGTTGGCGCGTTTCGTGTCAGCCATTTGAGGTGGGGTGTAGAGGGTATATTGGCAATTCCTTTTCTGCATTTCTTGCTAGGCTGGGAGTGTGTGGGACAGAAAGAAGGAGGATGTGTGACAAGGTGGCCCAGGTTGCCTTGAAAGGCTCATTTTGGATATGGAGGAAGTTTATGGAGGCACGTCGAACGGTGTAGGTTGGTTGTGTGTGTTTTTTTGTTTTGTTTTGTTTTTGTTACCATTATTACTTCTTATTTTGTGTATATGAGTGAGTGGGTGAGGGTGTGTGTTTTTGCATGAATTAATTTTTGCATGAGTGTGTGTTTTTGTGTGTTGACTGTTGAGTGGTGTATGATGTAAGTGTAGGTGGTTGTTTGGTTGGTGTTCTGTATGTCTGTGTGTGTATGGGTGTGTATGTGTGTGTATGAATGATCTGGTGTGTTTTGTTGGTGAGTGGTGAAGGGTATAAAGGTGGGTGTTTGAGTGTTCCATCATGTTTGTTTGGTGCTGTGGATTCTGGATGTGGAGGTGGTGTTGTTGTTGTCGTTGTTGTTGTTGTTGTTGTTGTTTGCACTGGCTGGGGGTGGGGGTATGTACGCATCCAGATGCAGTTGCTGCATGTGGATGTGTACGTGCCCCTGCTGGCCCACCTTAGCTGACCGTATCGAGGTTGAAGGGCCGAAACGGGATGATGCTGAGGACCTCGACTGAGGACCCGGTCAGTGCGGCACACTTGTGACCAGGTGTGTTTTGAACTTATATATATATATATATATATATACAGTGAAACCTTGACTTACGAGTGCACCACCTTACGAGTTTTCCGAGATACGAGCCGTCGCTCGGTCGATTTTTTGCTTTGTGATGCGAGCCGAGATCTGAGTTACGAGCGAGCGAGCTTGGATATAAAACACGTAATCGTCGAAAAACATGAGCGAGGTGTGCATGTTGTCGACTTGGCGAGGCAGTTCGATCGTAGTACTTCTACGATATGTACGATTTTGAAGCAGAAGGAGTCGATAAAGGCTATAACGCCAGCCAAGGGCGTTAAGATTATTTCAAAGCTCCGGACCTCTGTCCATGAAGAGATGGAGAAGTTGTTGTTTGTGTGGTTGATGGAGAAGCAGCTCGCAGGAGATACCGTGACCGAGAGCATCATCTGTGAGAAGGCACGAGACATTTACGGGGATTTGGTGCAGCAGACGGCGGGAACATCAACGGACGAGGCATCGGAAGAGTCATTCAAAGCCAGTCGGGGATGGTTTGATAATTTTAAGAAGAGGACCGGCATTCACTCCGTCGTCAGGCATGGTGAGGCACCAAGCTCGGATGTGAAGGCAGCTGAAGATTTTATTATAACTTTTGCCGAACTGATAGAAGCCGAAGGATACATCCCCCAGCAAATCTTCAACTGTGACGAGACAGGGCTCTTCTGGAAAAAGATGCCGAGGAGGACGTATATAACGGCAGAGGAGAAGAGCATGCCAGGCCACAACTTGTTCAGAGTGCCGGCGATAGCTCGCCTTCTCTTTGTGGAAGACACGGTGAGATCCTTAACATCCATCAACTAATGGGACGCAAACGGGGCGCCCAGTTTAGCGGTACACACATTGATGAATCACCCTGCCTGTGAAACACCGACATGACAGGTTATAGCTGGGTCGGGATTCAAACCCAGGCTGGACAGTTTAGAGTTAAGTGTGCGTACCTCCAGTCCAGGCCATCCTGCCAACTTGTATGCTGCATACAGGTGAAATATAAAGCGCGAGATATTTATATATATATATTTCAAAAAAAATTGGTGTGGTTTTTGGCGGGCTGGAACGGATTAATAGCATTTCAATTCATTTTAATGGGGAAATTTAATTTGAGAAACGAGCAAATTGAGTTACGAGCTCGGTCACAGAACGAATTAAACTCGTAAGTCAAGGTTTCACTGTATATATATGTATATACATTATACATATATATATACATATATGACCTCCGCCCAGCTTCAGTGGTGGAGGTAATAACATGTCTTGGAAAACTACATGAAAACAAAGAAAAGAATGCAAAAATTAAAATATAAAGCATCTGCAAATGCAAAGGCCATACGTGTTCGCTTTGTATTCAGATGTCCTCTTCTTTTTCCATGACAAAAACAGTTTAAAAAAAAATTGACGATTTTATGCAACCTTGAGCTTTTGATCTTAAAAAAATATCAGCTTCTTGCTTTTGAATGGTGGACCAATTCAGTGTCCCAATATGCAGTTTCTTAAAATTTCAGGTTAATTGGATGAAAATTGATGGTTTTAGGTGATGCTGACCTTTTGACAAAATTATTAATTTTTCTTCTCCATATTGTCATCATAAATTTTTCCTGAAAATTTTATGACAAAAGCTCATGGTAGAAATGTTACACACACACACACACACACACACACACACACACACACACACACACACACACACACACACACACACACTCACCGAAGGTGGAGACCTGGGAGGGCTCCGTCCCACCTTCTGAAACTCACATATGGAGATAACAACCAACGACACATGGACACAGACAGACACACACACATAAGTGATTGTAAAACTATATCTCTTGCTGTGTGGTGGACGGACTAACTATGGCATTCCAGAAAGTGCAGTTGTTTTTGCTCATTTGTAAATTTGTTATGGTCTGTGTCCATGTATATTTAAGCCTCCCTTTAGTGGAAGGGGGAGACGGGAAAAAATTTAACCTGTTCCCGGGTTTGTTTCTACAATTAGTGCCCCCAGCTTTAATGGTACGATTGGTACTTTGGAGTTTCTTTGACCCCAGTGTACTAAATCACTGTTTTGGTTATTTCCCCTCCCCCCTCCCCCCCCCGCCCCCCTTTCTGACAACGTCTGAGCTGTATCTCGAAGCCGGCTGGGACTTTCAGAATGAATTTTTGCCTCAATAATGGGAATAAAGTATATGTGGGGGTTCACATTTTTTAAGGTCCTGACCTAATTATCGTCAATTTAACATTTTTCAACCATAACACTGACGAAGGTTTGGTTTGAACAGAAGGAAATTGCCCTTTCTAGATAGCTTGGAGCAAGGCACATTTACACTTCATTTACATCATATCCCTCCGAGTTAAAGGTCAAGGTAAAATGACGGTCTGAAAAAAGTTTTTGTCGTTGCTCAATTTTGCCAATGAGGAGTCTCAAAGACCGTTTGGCCTTCCACCATGTTCTTGCATCATAATAGCGGACCTGCATTGAAATTGTGTACCTGAAATTTGATTCATATCCTTGACCTGCTATTTTTGGATTGTGGCCTAATTAAATAAAAACACATTTTTATCTTAACTTGAATAATTTTCCTCTGGTTTTCATGATGTTGAGTTTTATAGATAGATTGTAGATGGTGCCAATTTTTCTTAACTTACAATCTATCCCTAAATGTTGAAGGTCAATGACACATGGCATTCTGAAAGGAATATGGCCATCATTGCATCACTATATGATAGGGTCTTCTGGTTATTTATGCAACTGTTTAGCCAGAAGAGCCTTTTAATAATTTTAATTGTTCCTGGCTGCTCCCAAAACTGCTTTTGTGTGCCACAGACAGATTAATGTGAGGCAGGCATTTCCTGCTGGTCAGGATGCATGCAGCAATACCTGATGTGGCACTTGCTTCCTGGTACCCACAACGGTGATCTCGACTTAATGACTTGTGGTGTTTGATCCGTCCACTATGAGGAGGAGCTTCTGCGCCATGCTGACTAGTGTCATCGGAAGCCAAACAGTTCAATCTTGGTTTCATCAGACCACAGAATCTTGTTTCTCACAGTCTGAGGGTCCTTTAGGTGCTTTTTTGCAAACTCCAAGCGGGCTTTCATGTGTCTTTCACCGAGGAGAGGCTTCCGTTTGGCCACTCTGCCATAAAGCCCAGATCGGTCGGGTGTTGCAGTGATGGTTGTCCTTCTGGAAGTTTCTCCCATCTCCACACAGGATCTCTGGAGCTCAGCCAGAGTGACCATCGGGTTCTTGGTCACCTCTCTTACCAAGGCCCTTCTCCCCCGATTGCTCATTTGGCCGGACGGTCAGCTCTAGGAAGAGTCCTGGTTGTTCCAAACTTCTTCCATTTAAGAATTATGGAGGCCTCTGTGCTCCTGGAAACCTTCAATGCAGCAGAATGTTTTTTGTAGGCTTCCCCAGATCTGTGCCTCGACACAATCCTGTCTCTGATCTCTGCAGGCAGTTCCTTCGACCTCATGGCTTGGTTTTTGCTCTGATATGCATTGTCAGCTGTGAGACCTTCTAAAGACAGGTGTGTGCCTTTCCAAATCATGTTCAAACAATTGAATTTACCACAGGTGGACTCCAATCAAGGTGCAGAAACATCTCAAAGATGATCAAGAGAAATGGGATGCACCTGAGCTAAATTTCAAGTGTCATAGCAAAGGGTATGAATACTTATGTCGATGTGATATTTCAGTTTTTTCTTTTTAATAAATTTGCAAAACTTTCTAAAATCCTGTTTTCTCTTTTTTATTATGGGGTATTGAGTGTAGATTGAGGAGGGAAAAAATGAATTTAAACGATTTCAGCATAAGGCTGCAACATAACAAAATGTGAAAAAAGTGAAGGGGTCTGAATACTTTCTGAATGCACTATACCGGTGTGTATATATAGAGATATATATATATATATATATATATATATATATATATATATATATATATATATATATATATATATGTGTGTGTGTGTGTGTGTGTGTGTGTGTGTGTGTGTGTGTGTGTGTGTGTGTGTGTGTGTGTGCGTGTGCACTAACTAGTACACTACTTTGCAAAGGTTTGCGTTATTCCAGTGATATTCATAGTTTAGGGTAAAATTATCAATGATAACAGTCATATTATGGGTTATATTATTACCCTCGCCAGAGGAGAGGGTATTGCATTTGAGTCCGTTTGTTTGTTTGTCCGCACAGAATAAATATGATTTTCTCTGCAACCTTTGGTCCGATTGACATGAAATTTTCACCGTAGGTGCACCTCCACCTGCAGAATTTTTAAATGATAATTATGACGTCATAGGTCACGTGGTTCGGCCGCCATCTTGGAAAACCAGAAAAACTGCACCTCTTTATCTCAGTGCTGAATATAAAAAATTGAGACATGGCTCATTTTAAAGAACTCTCCATGTGGAATAAAATATGTTAATCATGATGTCATATGTGCCTCCATTATGACGTCATAATTCGACAAGTACAAAACTTCATCCAATCAAGATGAAATTTCTTGAGCGTCATGTCGGCATAAATTGGTGGAGAGAAAAATAATAATGACGTCATCGGTCTCAGTGGTTCGGCCGCCATATTTGTTTAAACACAAACGTCTTAAAACCACTGAAAACACATCCTGGCGAGGGTCTGCAATCTCTGATTGCTCTTTCTTGTTGTTATTGTAAATTAACAGCCTTTATAAATGAGTGTGAAACAAGCTGCTTAATTAAACAACAAGAACGGTGTCATTTTATAGGATCAGTCAATAGTTTTTTGTGTTTGCCCTCTTGAGTGCCATTACTTTTGACCCATGCTTTCTGTATACGACTGTTGCAGCTGACACAGAGAGGCGGGTTGGCTGTTATAGCTGCTACAGAGAGACTTGAAAGCCGAGAGAGGACAACAACGCTGGAGGAGAGCGCACCTGAGATTTACAGTAAGAGTCACTGAGAGTGCAGAACTGAGTATGCTCAAGCTGTGCACATTTATTTCCCCAAAGCAACGAGGGCTTTGAGGGAAGCAGCAGTTGCGCAATAGAGCTCGGATAACTCTACTTCCTGACTTCTGCGCAGCTTTCCTCCGGGTTTGAAATTGACCTCTCGGTATTGTTTATACTGTACAGTATTCCCTGCACTGTATTCTTGTCGAGTGAATGAACTGAATTATGAACTAAGATAAGAACCGTCAAGAAATCTGTGACATTTGGTTTGTTTGAGGACAGCAAAGGTTGCAACTGTGTTTATTTACTGATTCATTTATATTTGTTCATTGCATAATAGTTATTGCTTCATGTAATCCTTCACTTGTGCCATTTAATCGATAATAACAAAAAAGAAAGTGTGTGTGTGTGTGTGTGTGTGTGTGTGTGTGTGTGTGTGTGTGTGTGTGTGTCAGTGTGTCTCCTCCATAACTCCAAAACCATAACACCGAGCGGCCCGAAACTTTGCATGCATTCGAGGGAACTCTGAAGAGAGCACATTAATGAAAACTGGGTATTTGGGTCAATTTAAATTATTCTCGTCCTGGTGGTGGGGTTGCTATCTTTATCAAAAATTCTCTTCCTCACTCTCCTTGCACTGCCCTCTCTCCACCCCACCCCCAGGAGTACCTCTGGCTACGGCTTCCTCTCCGCTCCCACCTTTTGTTCATATGTGTTCTGTACCGTCTTCCAAACAGTGATGACTCCATTTACATTTCGCTGTCTGACAACATGGACCAACTTCTATATACTCATCCCAACTCTCACTTCCTCATATGTGGCCACTTCAACTGTCATCATGCCAGCTGGATGGGTGTGGGTTCCTCTCTCAACAGCCATGGCATCTCAGCAAAGGACTTCTGCGACTCATTGGGACTGACACAATCTCTCAATTTCCCGACCCGGATCTCAGTCAATGGAGTATCTTCTCTTTTGGACTTGGTTATGACATACTTCCCTGCAAATGTCTGCTGCTCTTCTGCTCCAATCGGTTCTTCTGATAATTTGCTTGTTAAAGTGGACATTTCTCTGGCCATTCTCAGAGAGCCTCCTCAGCAGCGACGAGTTTGGTATTTCACTCAAGCTGACTGGCACTGTCTTCAAGCAGCCATCAATCATCTGGACTGGTCTCCCATCTCGACTGCCTCTGACATCAACTCTTCCTGGGAATTCTTCCAAAGTAAAAGTGCTCTCTCTCATGCACAGATTTATCCCATCTCGTCTTCAGTTGTCATTGTCATACCCTTCCTCCCGTCCATGGTACACTGAAGCTTGTGGTGAGGCAGTTGCCATTAAACAACTTGCCATCACCTCATGGAAGGCTAATCCAACTGAAGGCAATCTGTGTTCCTTTCACAAAGCTCGGAACAAGTGTGTGTCTACCCTCAGGAGAGACAGGAAACAATATCTCTCTCCTCCCAAGACTGACCTCTCAAACCTGTCTCCCTCCTCCAAATCCTGGTGGCGTCTGGTCAAATCTGTTTCTGGTGTTTGTTCCCCTTCCTTACCTCAAACGGCTATACAGCTGACACCGCACGTGAAAAAGCCGAATGCCTCAACTCTGTGTTTGCCTCAAAATCTTGTGTCCCGAACCCATCTCTCTCCGTATCCACCTTACCCAGTCGAACCCAGCTGCTCCTGGACTCTGTGTCCTTCTCTCCTGACAAGGTGGAGAAGTTTTTGTCAAACATCGACTCTGAATCTGCAACTGGACCAGACGGCACCAGCCCACGGGTCCTAAAATCCTGCTCTGCCGCTCTATCTCACCCTCTCTCTGTTCTCTTCACCCTCTCTTTTGCTCAAGGTCATCTGCCATCTGCTTGGAAATCAGCCAACATTACCGCTTTCCACAAAAAATGTGCAAAAACAGATCCTTGCAACTACAGACCAATCAGCCTGCTCCAAATAATCAGCAAGTTCATGGAATCAATCATCGCTTCTGGCATCAAATCCTTCCTCTTCTCCAATGGCTTGATCTCGGATCATCAATTTGGATTCAGACCAGGTCATTCTACTCTGGACATGCTGCTTTTGCTGTCTCAGCAATGGATGGAGGTCCTCAATGCCAAACAGAAAATCGGAGCTGTCTCCCTTGACATATCACGTGCCTTTGATACGGTCTGGTACCCCGCTCTACTCACCAAACTCTCCTCCTATGTTATCCATGGAAATCTCCACACATGGCTTGCGGACTTCCTCTCTGGTCGTAGTCAACGTGTGGCCCTGATTGGATTTCTCTCATCTCCCCTTCCTGTTCAGGCTGGAGTTCCCCAAGGCAGTGTTCTGGGCCCTGTGCTTTTTCTGGTCTTAATCAATGATCTTACTGACTCTCTGGAAAATCCTCTCTATCTCTTTGCTGATGACTCCACTCTCTGTCACTCCATACCTCATCCCTCAGATCGGCAGTCTGCAGCCTCCTCACTCTCCGCAGACCAGGACAAAATCACAGACTGGTCACACAAGTGGAACATGTCTTTCAATCCTGACAAATCTCACACTCTCACAATGTCTCTCCGAAAGGACCGACTGGGCAACCCTCCCATCTACTTTCTGAACAATCCTCTCCAATAAGTTCTGTCACTCAAGCTTTTGGGTCTCACTATCTGCCATGATATTTCCTGGGAAAACCACATTTCCAAGCTGGCCTCCAAAGCCAGTCGTAAGCTGGCCTCCAAAGTCGCAAAGCAAATGAACACTTCTAGGAATTTCAGGAAAGAAGTTGGGGATTTAAAGTGGCGGATTTGGGGTGTTTTAACGGGGGTAGAAAAAGATCAAGGTTTTGGATGGGGGAAGATAGGAGATGGTGGTGAACAGCTGTTTTAAAGACCTGGAGGGAGGAGTGGGATTGATGGGAGTGTGGGAGTTTGTTCCAGAGGTGGAGAAAAGAGGAATGAAAAAGTGAAGGTGAATAGATAGTCTTGATCTTGGCAGTTTCACCAGAAGAGGGTTGTTGGCAGATCTTGTGTGTCCTCCTGCAGGAATATTTTGGGGACAGCACAGACAGAGCAAGGGGTGCAAGGCCGGAGAGGAGCCGGTAGAAGATAGAAAGACCACCAACTTGCCTGCGGTGAGAGTGAAAGGCCCTCAGAATCACCTTCATCGCAGGAGATTCCAATGATTCTGAATGCTTTGGTTTCAACCGCGTGAAGCCGAGCTGGGTGTGAGGCAGGAGCACCAGCCCAGAGGGGAGAGCAGTACTCCATCAAGCTGTAGATAAAAGGTTTGTAAGTGGTGAGTAGCTCAGTAGTGCCAAGGAAGGACTTTGCATGACTGAGGAGGCCCAGCCGGCGACTGATTTTGGAGGCCAGCTTGGAAACGTGGGTTTCCAAGGAAAGGTCAGGGCAGATAGTGAGACCCAAAAGCTTGCGTGACAGAACTTCTTCGAGGGGATTGTTGAGAAACTGGATGGGAGGGTTTTCCAGACGGTCTTCCGTAAAGACAGTGAGAGTGTGAGATTTGTCAGGGTTTAATGACATGTTTCACTTGTTTGTGATTCACCAGCTTGTGATTTTATCCAACTTTGCAGAGAGGGAAGAGGCTACTCCTTGCCGATCTGAGGGCTGAGAGATGGAGCGGCAGAGGGTAGAGTCATCATCAAAATGATAAAGTGGACTTTCCAGAGAGTTGGAGAGATCATTGATGAATATTATAAAAAGCACATGGCTCAGAACACTGCTTTGAGGAACTCCAGCCTCAACAGGATGAGGAAATGAGAGAATTCCATTGCATTTGGAGCAATGCACATGATGAGGTGAGAGAATTCTGTTGCACATGACTACTACAGGAGAAGAACTACGTGAGCCATGCGTGGAGATTTCCATGGATACCATAAGAGGAGAGTTTGGTGAGCATGGCGGGGTGCCAGGCTGTATCGAAGGCACGAGATATGTCAAGGGAGACGGCTCTGATTTCCTGTTTGGCATTGAGGACCTCCATCCATTGTTGAGACAGCAAAGGCAGCATTTTCAGAGTAGAGTCGCCTTGTCTGAATCCAAATTGATGATCTGAGATCAAGCCATTGGAGAAGAAGGATTTAATATCAGAAGCGATGATTGATTCAATGGCCTTATTTATTTATGATTGGGAGCAGGCTGATTGGTCTGTCGTTTCAAGGATCTGTTTTTGCACATTTTTTGTGTAAAGTGGTAATGTTGGCTAATTTTGAAGCAGATGGTAGATGTCCTTGATCAAAAGAGAGGTCGAAGAGAACAGAGTGAGGGTGTGTAAGAGCAGCAGAGCAGGATTTTTAGACTCGTGGACTGATGCTGTCTGGTCCAGTTGCAGAATCGAGAGTTGAGGTTTGACAGCCACTTCTCCACCTTGCTGGGAGGGAAGGACACCGATTCCAGGAGCAGCTGGGTTTGACTGGGTAAGGTGGGTACAGAGAGAGATGGGTTTGGTACACAGGATTTTGAGGCAAACACAGAGTTGAGGCATTCGGCTTTATCACATACGGTGTCGGCTGTGTAGCCAATTGAGGTAAGGGAGGGAATGGAGGGGGAACAAGCCTTACGCCTAGGTTCCCCGTCGGTGAAGTGATGCGAGTTGACAAAGTGGAAGACGCAAGGCGGCCATCTTGGATTTAAATGAAGTGGCGACCCAATTTCCAATTGTCCCGGTGTGTACCCTGGTTAGAATAGGTACACCGTATCGCCACGTGTCGTAAGAGGCGACTAAGAGGGTTGGCGTCAGGAAGGGCATCCGGCCATAAAAACATTGCCTCAAAAAGAGAACCATGACAATTACAACTACATATGGGCAGGGTACAGCCCGAAGTGGAGATCGGTTTCTGAGGTTTGGGACATGGAATGTAGGGACAATGACAGGGAGATCAGGAGAAGAGGTGGAAGTATTGGTCAGAAGAAGAGTGGACATATGTTGTGTGCAAGAGATGAGATGGAAGGGAAGTGGTGTGAGAATGGTGAAGGGTAGGCAGGGACAGAAATACAAGTTTGTGTGGCAAGGGTGCCCGGAGGGCGTAAATGGTGTTGGTGTCCTGTTTTCTAAGGAGTTTGTAGACAGTGTGGTGAGTGTGACTAGTGTGAGTGATAGGTTGATGATGGTGAAAATGATGATTAGAAAGCTCTTGGTGAACGTCATCTCGGGATATGCTCCGCAGGTTGGTCGGAGCGATGAAGAGAAGGACAAGTTCTGGTGTGCGATAGAGAAGCTGATGGAAAACGTGAAAGATAAGGAAGTTGTTGTGGTAGGAGGAGACCTAAATGGACATGTGGGAAGGAGTATGGACGGTTTTGAGGGAGTTCATGGGGGTTACGGATATGGTGTGAGAAATGGAGAAGGTGAAAGGATTTTGGAGTTTGCTGATGGAGCTGATTTGTTGATTTGTAATACTCAGTTCCAGAAAGTGGATAATAAGCTTGTTACAATGTTACATACACGTCAGGTGGGTCGACGACAACCCTTGACTACCTGATAGTGCGTAGGCGAGATAGGGGGCACCTCCGGGACACAAAGGTGATCCCGGGGGAGGAGGCTGTTTCACAGCACCACTTGGTTGTCTGCGACATAAGGGTGAAAGGTGTGAGGAGAGCTCGGCGGGTGAAGTACCAACCGAGAATGAAGGTGTGGAGGTTGACAGAGGTGACAGTAAGGGAGGCATTAAAAGAGAGGCTGAGTAGGGTAGAGGATGATGTGGTTGAGCTTGAACGTGGTTGGATGTCAATGAAAGATAGTCTGTTGGGAGCCGTTGGTGAGGTATGTGGATGGACAAAAAGACCACCGAGGCACTTTAAAACATGGTGGTGGGATGAGGAAGTTGGAAAGAGGATTGACGAGAAGAGGAAGAAGTTCAAGGAGTGGCAGAAGGCGAAGGGTACGGGAGCAGAAAAAGCAGAGCATGAAAGTTATAAGGCAACCAAGAAGGCTGCAAAGAAAGAGGTAGCAAAGGCGCAGGAGGCATGTAGGAAAATGTTCGGAGAAAGCTTGGATTTGGAAGAGGGTCAGAGAGCGGTATTCAGGATTGCAAAGCAGATAGCGAAAGAGAGGTGTGATGTGATGGGGGTGAGTTGCTTGAAGGATGAAGTGGGACAAATCGTTGTGGACCCAGATGGAATTAAAGGAAGATGGAAAAGATATATGGAAATGCTGTTGAATACAGAGAATGAATGGGATGGCAACATAGAGAGTAACCCAGTTTTAGGACCGGCAGAGAAGATAACTGAGAAGGACGTTGAGGAAGCGATAAAAGCAATGAAGAGTAG
>NC_136264.1:88979800-88984800 GCF_964187855.1 Myxine glutinosa | reverse complement strand
ATAATAATATTGATTGCGGCCACCACCAAAACTACCGCCCAGTTGTCCTCTCCTGTAGACCTCTCGACGCCTACGAAATGCCTTCCCTACTGTTATGGTCCGACCCTCCAAATCCTTGCCATTCCAATTCTTCTCTGCCTCTCTGGCGTCTTTTGTGCTGGCAAACGTGACAAAGCCGAACCCTCTTGACTGTTGCGTTTCCCAGTCTCTTACCAACCGCACTTCCACCAGCGGCCCATATCTGTTGAAGACAGAGGTCAGAACTTCTTCCTCTGTTTTGAAGTTCAGTCCCCCTACAAATAACTTGGCACTTTTGTCGCCATCCCGAGCTGGTGTGGTGTTATTTTCCCTGCTGGGCTCTTTACCAACCCTCTGGTTACCATAAACTTGACCCCCGGCCAAATCATTCCCGATAACCACAGATACACCCTCTACAGGAAGCGTGGCTTGTAAACCGACGGTGACCGGTCCTGACACCAAATCGGACTCCAACTGGATGACCTGAAGGGGAGCACTAACACCGCCCCCGATCCCCTGTAAACGCACACTATCCCCCGTTGCCGTCTCCTCGGACCATGGCAAAATGCCTTCAAGCATTAAAGATTGATGGGCCCCTGTGTCCCTCAATATCCTAACCGGTCTCCGGTTAGTCGAGGCTCCATCCAGTGACACAAACCCCTCTGAAATAAATGGTTGGTAACCCTTTTGATGGCGATTTCTTACGCTAGCCATCGCATTCGGAGTTGTAATAGTCGGACTCCGCTCTGGGTTGTCCCTTTTCATGAGGTAACAACTGGACATCAAGTGTCCAGGTTTCTTGCAAAACGCGCAAGTAGGCCCGGAGGAAAAACTCGGGGTCTGCCTCGGGCCCCCCGAACTATAAGTTTGTCTTGGGCCCGCATCCCTCTGATTTCGAACCGGTGGGGTATCATAGTTGTCCCCATAATCATCTCGAGGCCGCCGCCATGTATGGTCGTTCTCCGCACCTGCTGTTCCCCACCTCCCCTGCGGAGATCTAGGCGAGGAGTTAGGTTCGTGGACCCCTATTCGGTGGGTTAAGGCATAATCATCTGCCATGGTGGCTGCGTCCCACAACTTCGGTACTTTCTTTTCCTGCAGGTACACTTTGATGTCCTCGTGGACACACTGCTGGAATTCCTCCACCAGGATCAAGTCCCGCAATGTTTCGAAGTCTTTCCCGACTCCTTTTGACTCACACCACCGATCAAACATGTTTTCTTTCACTCTGGCAAACTCCACATGGGTCTCACTCTCCCTCTTCCTGGCATTCCTGAATTTTTGCCTGTAAGCTTCCGGAACCAACTCATAGGCTTTGAGGATGTGCTTCTTCAGTACCTCATAATCTGCACATTGGTCCATTGGTAGCGCCGAATAAATTTCCTGAGCTTTCCCCACCAGCACACTTTGCACGAGTATGGTCCATGCCTCCTCCGGCCAGTTTAATTGTCGAGCCACTTTCTCAAAGTGTGGAAATAATTTCGCGACTTCTTTTTCACTGAACGGTGGAACCAGCCTCACATGTCTGCCCACATCCCAGGTTTTCTGGTTAGGTGTCGACCCCGTCAGCAAGGGTGGTGCCTCTCCCCGTTCTCTCATTAACTCCAGCTCCTTGAATTTGATTTCTTGCTGAAGCTCCATGTCACGTTCCTTTAATTCCCTTTCCGCTTTTCTCTCCTCTGCTTCGAGGTCCCTTGCAGCTCTCCTTTCCTCTGCTTGTTCCTTTTCTCTTCTTTCCTGGAGTTCTCTTTCCACTCTCCTTTCCTCGGTTCTTTCTTGTGCTGTTTTCTCTTCCAACCTTTCCTGGAGTTCTCGTTCCACTCTCCTTTCCGCTGCTTTTTTGTCTTCTAACCTTTCCTGGAGTTCTCGTTCCACTCTCCTTTCCTCTGCTTGTTTCTCTTCTCTCCTCGCTTCTGCTTTCCTTTCTTCTTCTTTTAACCTTTCCTGGAGTTCTCGTTCCACTCTCCTTTCCTCTGCTTCTGCTTTCCTTTCTTCTTCTTTTAACCTTTCCTGGAGTTCTCGTTCCACTCTCCTTTCCTCCGCTTGTTTCTCTTCCCTCCTCTCTTCTGCTTTCCTTTCTTCTTCTGCTCTTTCCTTTTCTGCTTTCCTTTCTTCTTCTGCTCTTTCCTTTTCTGCTTTCCTTTCTTCTTCTGCTCTTTCCTTTTCTGCTTTCCTTTCTTCTTCTTTAATCCGTTCCTGGCTCCGTAACTGCAACTCCAGTTTCCGGAGCTCAACGTCTTCTGGTTCTTCGGGTAGCCACTCCCAGGCTAACTCGTCCCATGTTCCTAATCCCACCATAGATTGTATCACCGTGGCCTGCAACTCTGCCTTCCTCAAATTAGTTCGGACCTCCAAGTTAAAATGTTTGGCCAATTTCAAGAGGTCCGACTTTAGCAACGCTCGGAACTGTGCCTCACTCGGGGTTACCCCAAAGTTCTGTGCCACAAACGCCATGGTGCCTATCGTTAACACCTGTTAACCTTCACCCAAGACTTTACCCCAATTTCTCAAAAAAAAAATTACCAATTAATAATTAATTAATAAATTTTAATTAAAAAAAAATTATTATTTTATTATTTTATACAATTTTACATCCCGGACGAGCCCCCAATTCTGTTACGTGGTCCCCTCGGTGAATACCTGGTCTCGGTGCCCCCCGGACCGTGAGAGGAACTTCGCCAGAAAGCTGTATTATATATGCGCTTTCGCCACGCAATCCATATGAATTTCACCCAAGAGACAACTGACGTTCAAGGATATATTTCAATGGGAATGACCATACAATTGCAATGACACAACCACGGAGATTTTCCCCGAGCAATCAACCATATACAACCATCAACAATTCCCAATTCACAAGCACTTTCCTATGAGTAAGATGGCCATCTTATATACGTGACTACGTGTGTCCCGGTGAGTACTCACGACACCCTTTTGGTCTCGGTCCCGCACAATGTCTCTGGGCCCCTCCTGACCAAGATGATGGTCGCCGTCACCGCACTCGGGCGGTTGAACGAACCCCGGGTGGACGTTTTTCCACCGGGCAGGTATCGTACCAGGCACCGTGGCTGCAGCCCCTCGTGGCCACGCGAAGCGGATACGGTAAAGCACGCCAAACCCCACGCCGCTTGCAAGGCGCGGTAGGCCCCAACGTGCGACCCGCACGCGTCTGTTTGGACGGTGCCGCGAACGAGGCCAGACGCGGGTCGATGCACGGCCCCACGTCAACTTGCCGTTTCCACCGGGCCGGTACACGTTCCGGTAATTCCTCTCGCCAGACAGGCTTCGGAACGCCGCTGTTTCACGCAGCGCAAGGTCGATTCCTCTCGCCAGACAGGCTTCGGAACGCCGCTGTTTCACGCAGCGCAAGGTCGATCCCACCTTTTGTCGGAGCGGGGCGAGGAAGAATCTTTCCCGTCCTTTCCTCGTGTCTTTTTTCCTTCCGTTTCCGGTCACTTCCGTTTCCGGCCACTCCCTCAGAAGGGCTCCTGACCCTCCAACCACAACAACTACACAACAACTTAATATACTACCCACGGATAAGCAAAGAACTGAATGGTAATTCACATACATTCACATAAATATGTAACAATATATATATGTATGTATGTATATATATATATATATATATATATATATGTATGTATGTATATATATATATATATATATATATATATATATATATATATATATATATATATATATATGTATGTATGTATATATATATATATATATATATGTATGTATGTATATATATATATATATATATATATGTATGTATATGTATGTATATATACAGTGGGGAGAACAAGTATTTGATACACTGCCGATGTTGCAGGTTTTCCCACTTACAAAGCACGTAAAGGTCTGTAATTTTTATCATAGGTACACTTCAACTGTGAAAGACGGAATCTAAAACAAAAATCCTGAAAATCACATTGTATGATTTTTAAGTAATTAATTTGCATTTTATTGCATGAAATAAGTATTTGATACATCAGAAAAACAGAACTTAATATTTGGTACAGAAACCATTGTTTGCAATTACAGAGATCAGACGTTTCCTGTAGTTCTTAACCAGGTTTGCACACACTGCAGCAGGGATTTTGGCCCACTCCTCCATACAGATCTTCACCAGATCCGTCAGGTTTCGGGGCTGTCGCTGCGCAACACAGACTTTCAGTTCCCTCCAAAGATTTTCTATTGGGTTCAGGTCTGGAGACTGGCTAGGCCACTCCAGGACCTTGAGATGCTTCTTACGGAGCCACTCCTTAGTTGCCCTGGCTGTGTGTTTCGGGTCGTTGTCATGCTGGAAGACCCAGCCACGCCCCATCTTCAATGCTCTTATTGAGGGCAGGAGATTGTTGGCCAAGATCTCGCGATACATGGCCCCATCCATCCTCCCCTCAATACGGTGCAGTCGTCCTGTCCCCTTTGCAGACATGCATCCCCAAAGAATGATGTTTCCACCTCCATGCTTCACGGTTGGGATGGTGTTCTTGGGGTTGTACTCATCCTCCTCCTTCCTCCAAACACGGCGAGTGGAGGTTAAACCAAAAAGCTCTATTTTGGTCTCATCAGACCACATGACCTTCTCCCATTCCTCCTCTGGATCATCCAGATGGTCATTGGCAAACTTCAGACGGGCCTGGACATGCGCTGGCTTGAGCAGAGGGACCTTGCGTGCGCTGCAGGATTTTAATCCATGACGGCATAGTGTGTTACTTATGGTTTTCTTTGATACTGTGGTCCCAGCTCTCTTCAGGTCATTGACCAGGTCCTGCCGTGTAGTGCTGGGCTGATCCCTCACCTTTCTCATGATCATTGAGGCTCCACGAGGTGAGATCTTGCATGGAGCCCCAGACCGAGGGAGATTGACTGTCATCCTGAACTTCTTCCATTTTCTAATAATTGCGCCAACAGTTGTTGCCTTCTCACCAAGCTGCTTGCCTATTGTCCTGTAGCCCATCCCAGCCTTGTGC
>NC_136264.1:88927300-88977300 GCF_964187855.1 Myxine glutinosa | reverse complement strand
CTAACTTCTAATCTGGTGTGTGGGTGTGTCTCCAACCCACTCGCAAATATTATTGACTCTTCCATGTTTTCTGCATCTTCCACTTTGTCAACTCACATCACTTCACCGACCGGGGACCTAGGCGTAACGCTTGTTTACCAAGTTTCTTGTGGAGAGCTCACCGAGTGGCTTAAGCGTTCGAGCAAGCACTCCATTCAAAAGAGTTGATAAGGATCGGCTGGCTTGGCAAGCGCTAGCCAGCGAGCTGCTTGGTAACTGAACACACCCTGGGTGTCCTCCCTTTCAGTTTAGTGTTAAACAGCAGTCGTGACTGTTTCAAAAGGTAATCATACGTGTTTGTGGTTTATAATATTTTTACTACTGGTCGGTGTGCTCCCACCAAAATAGCACGATAAGCTTTTTACCTCCGCCATCAAAGGTGGATGGAGGTTATTTATGTCTGTCTGTCCGGTTCTGAACAAAATATCTCAAAGTTGTGGATGGATTCGGACGAAATTTGGCAGAGAGGTAGCGTATGTGACAAGGACGAAATGATTAGATTTTGGTGAAGATCCAGATTCGGATCCGGCTAGTAGAATTTTTAAAGTGATTCTTCACCATTGAGTGCTCGGGCCAAAAACTATACATAGCAGGATATCTCAAAAAGTTATGGGCGGATTTGAACGAAACTTGTTGGACAGGTTGTATGTGTGACAAGGAAAAAACGATTCAATTTTGGTGAAGATCCAGATCCGGATCCAGCTCGTAGAATTTTTAAAGTCATTCCTCACCATTGGGAGATAGGGCCAAAAACGATACATAGCAGGATATCTCAAAAAGTTATGGGCGGATTTGGACGAAACTTGTTGGACAGGTTGTGTATGTGACAAGAAAGAATCGATTCAATTTTGGTGAAGATCTGGATCCAGCTAGTAGAATTTTTAAAGTGATTATTCACCATTGAGTGATGTGGCCAACCAGGCGGAGGTTTGTTCTCCACCTAGTGCCGTTCTAGTTACTTTTGTTATTTGATGCAGCTTTGGAAAAACGCCACGATAAAGTTATCTTAACATGGATATACACCTCAACATGCAACCTCCTTGGCAGGGAAAACTCCCTTGGGGTGGCGAGGGGGTGGGGGGAGGGAGGGAGGGAGGGGAGTTAAATCGCTATAAAATCAAGTTCGGTTGAAATTGGATAAGTAACGTCTGAATGTATCGCGGTCAAAAATCGTCTGATTTAGTATGATACTTAACGGTAACTGATATTAAATTGACTTTCACCGATATTTGAATTATTACCGACCTATATTGATTATTATCTACTTGTATTGCACACTTCTAACTTCCCACAAATGTTTAATGGCGGAATAGCATCACAAAAGTGAAAATAACTCAAACATTCACACAGTACTTTATATAATGGTGTTTCGTTTTATGGTGAGGAAGTGAAGAACTTTGCTCGCGGTGAGGCTCGTTAAGGCGATCGTGTAATCGCAAAGACGCCCATTGACGTCTTTTTCACAAATATGGCCGACACGGTGGATATGTCATTAGAAACATTATTTTGTGAGTTGTGCATGTGTAAGTTGTTTTTGGCTGACTATTCCACATGGGAATTTTGCGCATTTTGTTGTGGTCTATTTTACATGACCGTGCAGGCAGACATGCGAAAGATAAGTGTTTTTCTGTGTCTGTGTACTTTAGCGGGTTATATATATATATGAGGGACAATAGACTCCATTTTGTGCCGTGGGTTTTACTTCTAATACCTTTTTGAATGAATGAATGAATGATCGTTTTAAGGCCATTTCCCCCTCTAGAGCAGGGGTTAGCTTTGCGAGGCAATGTTTTTATGGCCGGATGCCCTTCCTGACGCCAACCCTTAGTCACCTCTTACGATGCGCAGGATACAGTGTACCTATTCTAAATCGGGGTATACACCGGGATCATTCATCCCAGCAAGCTGGTACTCAATTTGCCCACCTCAGAAGGATGTCAGGTTGAGTCAACCCCCCTGGCGTTAATTCAGCGATCGACCGGGATTCAAACTCAGGATCCCAGGATCCTAAGCCTGCACCCTAACCGCTAAGCCAACACCAGCCTTTACACTTTGTAAATGCGCTGTTATTGATCCGTTTCCCATTGTACTATGTTGTTTTATTTATCTTTATTATTTTGGAATGTTGAAAACTTACAAAGTATAAAAATGAAACTGATCATCAGTACGATCATCTTAACCAGCTCCGTTTTTGTGCGTTGCCTCCTTTACAGGCTTGGAGTGCCGGTTAAAAGCATTAATGCGGCGCGCGGACTTGGTGCACAGGGCTGTAGGTGAGTCCATAACGAGCCACGCACATATCTGTCCCTGAAGGTCACGCAAATTGACAGTACAGGTTGGATGCTGCCTCACAACGCAATACATAACAGTCATTGCCTTCTGCAAGTGGTGTTACGGACCTCACGCCTCAAAGAGTCTAGGCACGGCAGTGATCATGTGCTATAACTTTGATTTCCATCCCTCGTTATTTACCACTTCTTTGAGTAATCTTTTCACACATGCACAAACGGAGTGTTAATATGGCATGTCGACGTCTCAGCTCAACAGCGGTATTAAAACCGCATCATTATTGACAGCACGTATTCATCTTATCTTCATCCCAAAACACTTTAAAACGGATAAGAATGCCCCTCCTCCTCCCCTCTCACCCCCAACACCCCACTCCCCTCAGGCTTAGTTGTTCAAAATTTTCGTTGCATAGTTGTTCAAATAATATTGCAAGCTTGTTTTCTAAAGCTATTATCCGATTTTACTCCTATCATTTGTTTCAGAGGCATTCCATAAGTTCATTCGCTTTTGTTTACTGCTGATTATTAAATGCGTACGAATCGGTTATCTTTGATTATATTCGAGCAAAAATTTGTAAGGCATTTGTAAATTGATTTCTTTACACGTAAATTTAAAACACTCGTTTTATTTTTATTTTTATCTTTTTTTTTTTGCCGTACAAAAAAAAAATCGTTAAATTAACGGTGGTTTGCGCATTTATGCAATTGAGTGTTTCACTCGTTTCTGATCGTTATAATGCGTGGTTACATATTTCGTTGAACTGATGCCGAAAATAATTTTTCGAATGAGAACTCCTGTACAATCGAGGGCATAATATATATATATATACACTCAGAGGCAAAAGTTATTGTGACATGGAATTTTTTCATTGGTAATCTTGTGAATGAATTTTTGGATTTGAACCAGAGAAAGACTTTGTTAAAATGGTCGAAGAAACGCAACCAAGCAATTGTTGTTCGAATTGCACGAAATTTGCAAGAAGCATGACATATTCGAGAAAAATGGCCAGCAATGTTCACTTCAAAAGGCCAGACAACCAGACGCTTATCATTTCCACTCAATGCAGTCTTAAGAAGTGCAGAAGTCAGAAAAACACCTCTATTCATCATTCTGGAACAAGTTCGACATGCCACGCCTCGGGGAAAATGACTGATGAAGAGATATAGGTATGCTTCAGTCTGGTACCTCGCAGCGTGACGTTGCTCGTCGATTCAACGTCCATAGAAACACCATTTGGCACTTATGGCGACGTTTTCAGCAAAACAATCAAGTTATAGACCGTCCCCGTAGTGGCCGCGCACCAGTAACGACCCCATGTCAAGACCGATGCATTCGAACCACGCACCTCCGAAACAGGTTCCAGCCAGCAACCCTTACAGCCCGTACCATACCTGGCAACAGAGGTGTATCTGCGAGAACAGTCCGACGACGTCCACGCGTCTACGGCATCCGTGCAAGACGCCCAGCCCGACGGCCAATTCTAACGCCAGAACATCGACGTCGACGTCTCCAGTGGAGCAGACCACACGTTGCTCGAGTTGTACAGCTGTATCTTAATCAGAACAATGTTAATGTGTTACCCTGGCCCGGAATATCCCCTGATTTGTCACCCATTGAACATGTCTGGTATAAAATGGAGCGACGTTTACGACGTCATCCGAATCCTCCAACAACGCTGCAGGAACTCCGCCAAATCCTTCCTCGGATATGGAATGATCTTTCCCAGGACTTTCATCGACGTTTAGTGGCCTCAATGAGGCGAAGGTGCCAGGCCTGCATCAATGCACAAGGTGGACACACTCGCTACTGACCGTGTGAACTTGCTTGTGAACCCCCTCTTGTGTTGTGGCTCATTTGCATATGCCAGGTGTGCTGTTCTTATGGACTGTTGATCGTTACCATACCTTGAAACATTTGTCTTTCCATGTAATAACATTTCATTCGCGGCAGTAAAAGTTTAACACTGATTCTGTTTGTTGTTTGTGTGTCACAATAACTTTTGCCTTTGAGTATATATATATATATATATATATATATATATATATATATATATATATATATATATATATATATATGTATATAATATATATATATATATATATATGTATATATATATATATACTGTATATATATATATATATACTGTATATATATATATATATATATATATATATATATATATATATATATATATATATATATATATATATATATATTTCTACCGACTCCTCTCCGGCCTTGCACCCCCAGCTCTCTCTGTGCTCTGTCCCCCAAATATTCCTACAGGTCGCACAAGATCTGCCAGCAACCCTCTGATGGTTAAACTGCCGAAATCTCGGCTCTCTGCTCACCTTCACTCTTTCATTCCTCTTTTCTCCCGCCTCTGGAACAAACTCCCTCACTCCCTTCAATCCCACTCCTCCCTCCAGGTCTTTAAAACAGCTGTTCACCACCATCTCTTATCTTCCCCCATCCAAAACCTTGATCTTTTCTACCCCCGCTAATTCACCACAGATCCACCTTGTTTGAAATTCCAACTTCTTTCCTGGAAGTCCTGGCAGTGTCCATATGTTTTATACCTCTCCCACCGCCCCCTTCCCATGCCCCCCCCCCCCCAAAGCCCTCGCCCTCTCTCAGATCTCTCGATGTCTCCATGTCTCTCGGTCCCTGCTCTCAAATGTTGTGTTTGTGTCCTTCCCCCTCTCTCCCCATCTTGTCTACCGCTCCCGATGTTATATGTTTTATGTGTCGGTTTGTCTTTCTGTGTGATTAATGTTCGCTCTTTCACGAGCCTCGATCTTGTATACAAAAAAATAAAAATAAAAATAATATATGTATATATATATATATATACATGTGATGAAAGTGAAAGTGACTAGTTGAGAAAAATGATGGAAATGAATGTAGAAGGAAGTAGAGGACGGGGAAGACCGAGAAAGACTTGACTAAAGATGGTGGAAGAAGAAATGCAGGCAAGAGGGTTAACAAGGGGAGATGTAGAAAATAGGGCAAAATGGAGAAGATTGTCATGGGGCCCGCAAGGCGAACCCCCGCTCTAGCAGGGAAAATGCCTGTTGTTGTTGTGTTGTATACAACTAACCCTAACCACAACACACATACACATAATGCCTTTTTGAAAACCCTGTACCAAACGCACATTCTTTCGATAGATTCTGCTGATATTTGCATATTTTGACCAAGTCATTTGAATTTCCTGTAAAATCTGTAATAAATCGATTTGATAGTGATGTCAAACAGACAAACGTAAGCTATTATGTAAATTGTTTTCGTTCTTTTGCAGGAAAGTTTGGAAATGGCGTTCTCAGCTTTCCAGCCACTTCTCCTGGCTCCGGTGGAAGGCGAAAAGTACCCGGTCAAGCTGCGAAAAGCAGTCCGTCCATATGGATACAAGAGGGTCAACGGCATGGAGGTTCCGAGCGGTGTGCTGCTGGGTTACCTGACCATCGAGGGCAAGCAAATGTTTCCGCTGTCTCAGGTTCACACCCTCCTGCTGTGGAGCACGCCACGAACAACCGTGCACAAGCGCATGGATCATCTGAATGTCACCAAGTATCAGTGTGAATTGGACGAATTGCGGCAGCTAAAGGACATGGATTCCATCACATTTCACTCTGCTAAATGCACCTTAATCTCGCAGGATGACGTTCAAGCGCTCTACACCTCATGTAAGACAGAGCCCATCCTTCGAACGAAACGCCGCAGGAGAAAGTTGACTGATGGCCAAACTTCTCCGGATAAATCAAAGACCCAATTTCAAGACATTGTGTCAACATCTTTTGGTGAAAATGCCAAGGATACAAAAAATCACAATGGTTGTCGCTCTACAGATCGCAGTGTTGGACCTTTATATTCCAGGCATTTGCAGCAGGATGATGAGGTTCTAAAAGAACATGATGTGATTCGGAATGGTTTTGATTGTGATAGTCAAACTGGCATTTCGTTTTATGGTGAGGATGTGAAGCACTTTGCTAATGATGAGGAGGCGAATCTCTTTGCTAGTGATGATGGGGTGAAGCACTTTGCTAGCGGTGAGGAGGTGAAGCACTTTCCTAGCGGTGCATTGAGACGTGAAGTGAATCGTATGCCCACTGAAAGTCAGGGAAAATCCTGGAATGAAGGTATGGTGGTCCCATCATCTTCACTTAGGACCACTGTTGAGGAAGTAAACAGTGAACTTGCAAGTTCAAAGTTTGATTCTGGGGCCTCTTTCAGAAACGTGAGGTGTCTGCAGGGTAGTGACAATGAAACGGTATCCGTCAATGCAAAATATCACTTCTGCTGTTGCTGCAACAACAAACGGTTTTCCATAATCACCACTGATGCTGCTGACCAAACCGGGGCAACTTCCCTCTCAAGCCCTTCGGATACAAACTCGGACGGCAAGAACAAGAATGGAATGTGTACTGATTGCGGAGATGTGAGTTTGGATTGCAACACAGAGTTTGGGACGAGACCACGTCAGCAGTGTAGTCCTTCTCACAACCTCCTCTGTAGAGACATTGATGGGACGTTATTTAGCACTTCATGGCGACCCCAACACGAGGACAATAACGGCATTGGAGATCAGCAATACTCGCAACAGTTACTGAATCAAGACAATGCAGACCCACGGCACAATCACTGCACTTACTTAGAAGCAAATCCACAGAATGGTCTGGAATCTAGACAGGAGCATGAGAACCAGTGGCCTGGAAGGGCTCACCGCAGCTCCATTGTCATAAGGCGGGTAGATGATAAGTTATGGACTGTGGAGCCGGTTAGAGTTAAACCAAATGTACAGGTTCACAAAGACCTTGAAGCACTGAGCTCAGCACCTGAAGGAAAAGCAGTACTGCCCAAGAACGGTCAGCCGAAAGTGCGAAAAATGAAACGTGCTTTCCGAAAAGGTTTGAAGAGTAACCTTTTGGTGACTGGTTCGATGCATGATCTCCGGGTCCTGCCTTGCAGACTCGCAGCTGCAGAAACGGTTCGTTGCAGAATGAGGCAGTTACGAGTCGAGCCTCGAAGTCCACGGGGACGGTTAAAGCGACTACACAGCCTTGTGGATAGACCCAGAAACCCACCGTGCTTGCCACGCGTGAAAGTCTCTCAGAATAGTGGATCTGCAACAAAGCATGGGAATAACAGGCAGGGCAGTATGAAAAGCACTTTGAAGAATTTGCATTTAAATGGGATGTTGCGGAAAAAGCGCGGTAACCGCAAGGAAGCAGCAGCAGTAGCTACGGTGGTGGGGTGTCTGGAAGAGGTCCGTCCGAGCAATATTTGTGATGATAGAGGCCGATCGAAGCGCAACCCTGGGTTGTCCAGTCCTGCAACGTTTGGCATCCTTGACTACTTCCCGACACAAGCGTCTCTGACGGTGGGGACGGACGGAGATCTGAGTCCTGCCTTCACCATGAGCGCTGCCCGCCTGCATGATGCACTGCCCAACTGGAACTGGTGTCTCGGTAGATCGGTGATCGCACCCCCACCCAGCCTCAAGTTTAGGCGTTTTACAAACTGGGTTGCGTAGTCTTGTCGAGAAGCCATTGTCTTGAGACCAAATCTGTGTTTTCCGTGGTATGGGCAATCAAGCTCATCAAAACTATGCCAAACCGAATATAGCTAACGTCTTTTTTTAACATCTAACACTTTCTTTCATATCCACAGTGGTTTCTCACTAACCTTGCTCATGCCTCCTCCCATTGATTCGGAGAACAGAGGAGGTGGAGGGGGCATCCATAATTCGCCTTTAGGAATTGCACTATATAACAGCAATAAAGTTTAATTTACAAAGCATGCCCGGATGCTCAGATATTTATTTCATTCAACTTTTGAAGCATCACGCATCTCAGAAATGTTGTAATGCACATCCACTAGTTGTTGTGACCGTGAGCAAACCATGACGTAACTGAATTGGGAGCTGCCCGAACTATGCTTCCACATATCCACAACATTGTCCTGGCCTCTTAAGTTGATAAATGTACATGGTATGATGCACCCTTGTTGCACATCCTTGCATAACTAAGGAAAGTCAAAACGATTGTGTCACCGCTTCATCAGGTTACTCTCATTTTCAGTCTTTAATATGCAAAACATGCGCTTGCAGACGTGTAGGTTTGCCTGCCCGTCAGTCCTTTTTTTTTTTCATGAATATGGACGATGCCGTGGATATGCCAAAGCATAGTTCCGGTATCACAAGTGGTGTCGCACTACTCTCATCGCGATACACCTTTCCGTTAGATTGTACAATGCAATTTGTGTTTTAATGGCTACGTTACTGGTGCACAGAGGCATTTATCGATTGTTGGAATACTTTTCGATTGGATCAGATTGGATCGTGGGCCATGCCATAAGTGTATTTTATGAAGACTTCTTTATTTGTCACGACTGCGTATCTATCTATAATTCCAGCAATCTCTGTGTGTGTGTGTGTGTGTGTGTGTGTGTGTGTGTGTGTGTGTGTGTGTGTGTGTGTGTGTGTGTGTGTGTCTGTGTGTGTGTTTGTCTGTGACCGCTGTTTCTCGACAACCACGGGTCCGATATACTTGAAACTTGCCAGGTATATTGCTGGGGACCCGAGGATGTGCCTTTTCAAGGTTTGAAATTAATCGGACAAGTACTTACCGAGCTATGGCGATTTAGCCGTTCGCTTTGGCGTTGCGAATGGACCAAACCATTGCATGTAAATAGAGGGGGGGGTTCTGTGGTCGTTGCGAATGGACCAAACCATTCATGTAAATAGAGGGGGGGGGGGGGGGGGGGTTCTGTGGTCGTTACTGCCACGTGGTTTCAAAGTTTTTTTTTGTTGTTGTTGTTTGCACGCATGTTTTTTTGCACCCACGTACGGGCACGCCCTAGGATGTTTACACACACACACCCCTACACAAATTTTTTTTTTTTTTTTTTTTTTGGCAAGGAACGGGCACCCACGTACGGGCACGTCCTAGCTTATATATAGTACGGGCATGCCCTAGTTTATTATAAAAATAATAATAATTTTATCTATATCTACCCATACACCACATCCTCCCTTCCGTGGATGTTCCACGGGTTTCGGCTAGTTATAATTATTTATTTAGCACTTTTCAAATACTGTACAGGACAAATAAATCTCTAAGTGCTGAACAAGGGAAAATCAGTTAGTCAGGTAAAAAAGAAGAAAAAATGTGATAATCAAAGTAGAGTAGTCAAATTACATAAAAAACAGATCAATGAAAAAAAAAATGCTTAAAATACAAAACAATGGAAAAAGTCAACTTGCATACAATCTTACTATAATTCACCAAATGTCCATCTGTCCGTTTGAAGGTACCGCAAAAACGGCTCAACCGACCGCAACGATATTTTGGGTGGGTAATCCTGGGACCCCTTGGAGTAAAATAGGCTATATTGTTTTTCCAATTTTTTTTTCCAGTTTTTCCAAACACGATGGAATAATATTTACCGATATGAACAGTGATGTGGCTTTTATTGAAATTCTACAAATACTGTTTAGATTTTGATGAGAATTACGAACCTGCCCTCGAATGCGGAAGTGGACAGATGATGGCAATGCGCGGATTTGATAATATCCCAATACAACCGTCATTCAATCATAATGTTAAATCGTTAAACGTTAATCGTGTTAATCGTTTTGTTGAAGTATCAATGGATGATTGGAATCGAGTGAATACAAGTACGATTTTGAATTCCTAATTGTATTCACCCACCCATATAGAACTTCACATCAGGATTTAAATATTTGTTTATGTCACGAATGTTGTTAAAAGTTTATTATATTAATGTATAATTGTGATTGGAGTATGCTGTTTGGAATGAAAAAGGAGATATCGAGTTCAAGTGAATGATGAAATGCCGTGACGGTTTTACGTTCTAAACATGAATTCGCGGATCGCCATATGCAGATTCGCCATTGACGGGGAATGGAACACACATACCTGTTTGTTTGCGAACGGGTACGTTTTTCATGGAAGTCCTTCACGAACTTGCTGTCCATGTCTGACGTGCGACTGAAGGTGCTACAGTAATGTGGAATTTATTGGTTTCATGCTTTAGCATTTGCCGTTTCTGCATTGTCTGCATTGTCTGTTTGCTTATGGCCTCCCACCCGTGCGTAGCACGGGTACCTCACTAATAAGAAATAATAACATCCAGTCCTTTTTGCAAAGCAGGTTAGTTAAAAGCGAGGCAATAAAAGTGGATTTAAGCCCAGCTTTAAAAACTGTAATAGAACCGGATGCCTTCAGGTAATCTGGGAGCTTATTCCACAGGTGGGGAGCAACCGAGCAAAATGCCCGATCACCCATAGTGCGCAGACGGTCCTGGGCTGGGCACAGATGGGAGGCCGGCAGCACAAGACTAGACAGACCTAGACCTTAGGGTGCGTGTTATTATTACCTTTGCCACTGAAGGTGGACGGAGGTTATGTTTTCACCCCTGTCTGTCTGTGAGCAGAATATCTCAAAACATTGTGGACGGATTCGAACGAAACTTAAGAGGACAGTTTGGGTGTGTGACGAGGATGAATCGATTAATATTATTGGTGAAGATCTGGTTCCGGATACTCGAATTTCTAAAAGTGATTCTTCACCTTTGACAGATATGGTCAAAAACGATATATAGCACAATATTTCAAAAAGTTATTGACGGATTTGGACGAAACTTGGTGAATAGGTTTTGGGTGTGTGACAAGCATGCATTGATTCAATTTTGGTGAAGATTTGGATCTGGAATTATTTTGAGTGATCCCTTGCCAGTGAAAGACCGGCCCAAAAACGATATATAGCATGATATCTCAAGGTTATGGACGAGTTATGAAAAAGCAGCTGGATGAGTTGGTTAGGTGGCAACACAAGCCGATTAGATTTTGGATAATGTCCGAATCCAGATCCGGCCTGTCGATGGGGTACAAAATGTAAGCTGATCATCCTGGTGGAGGTGTGCTCTACCGAGTGCCGTTCTAGTTTTGTATAATGTATTATTTTTGCAATGAGCTTTAGCTCATTTAGACTAAGTCCAAATGAGCTTTAGCTCATTTAGGCTTATGGATTGGGTCTGTCCGTCTGCATCCATATCTCGGAGATGTAAGGACCGATTTTGTTCATACTTAGTACAAAGACAACACATGATGGTATACATATGTACTTCATTTTGTTTCGTGATGTGATCAAAGATGACCGATTGGCGGCCATTTTAGTTGTAAAAAAAACAACAACAAAAAAACAATGTTGACCACGTCGTCAACCATTTCTCAGACAAGCATTTACCAATGGTGTTCAAACTTGGCACACATATTGAATGATGCCTAACATATGCAAATCATGTTTTTTTTCCCGAGATCAGATCCAAGATGGCCGACTGACAGCTATTTGGTTACTTAAACATGTACCGAACCATTTCATAAACATGCATGGACCAATGTTGTTCAAACTTGGCACAATCGCAATACATGACGGCCTATACATTCACCTCACTTTATTTTGCGATAAGATCATTGATGGTAGACTGGTGGTCATTTTAGTTATATATATTTTTTGTATACAAGATCGAGGCTCGTGTAAGGGCTCGCACATTAAACGCACATTAGCACATAAAACACAAAAAACATAAAACGGACATATAAAACATGATAAAGGGAGGGGGAAAAAGATGGGGAGAGAGAGGGAAGCACACAAGCATGAAAGTAGAGAACAGGGACATCAGGAGATCTGTGGATGGGGCTTGGGAGCGAGGGCGGGGGGGTTTGGGAGGGGGGGGTGAGGGAAGGGGTGCACGTTATAAAACAAATTCACACAACTAGGAATTTAAGGAATAAAGTCAAGATTGAAAGAGGTGGATTTGGAGTGTATTAGCGGGGGTAGAAAAGATCAAGGTTTTGGATGGGGGAAAAAAAATAGATGGTGGTGAACAGCTGTTTTGAAGACCTGGAGGGAGGAGTGGGATTGAAGAGAGTGAGGGAGTTTGTTCCAGAGGTGGGAAAAAAGTGGAATGAAAGAGTGAAGGTGAGCAGAGAGTCTTGATTTTGGCAGTTTTTGGCAGCCGAGCTAGGTATGAGGCAGGAGCACCAGCCCAGAGGGGAGAGCAGTATTCCATCAAGCTGTGGATTAAAGCTTTATGTGTGGTGAGGAGCTCAGAGGTGCCAAGGAAGGACTTCACCCAATGGAGGATGCCCAGTCGGCGACTGGCTTTGGAGGCCAGCTTGGAAATGTGGTTTTCCCAGGAAAGATCATGGCTGATAGTGCGATGCAAAAGCTTGAGTGACAGAACTTCTTGGAGAGGATTGTTGAGAAAGTAGATGGGATGGTTGTCCAGACGGTCTTTTCAGAAGACATAGTGAGAGTGTGAGATTTGTCAGGATTGAAAGATGTGTTCCACTTGTTTGACCAGTTTGTGACTTTATCCAGGTCTGCAGAGAGTGAAGAGGCTGCAGACTGCCGATCTGAGGGGTGAGATATGGAACAGCAGAGGGTGGAGTCATCAGAAAAGAGATACAGTGGATTTTCCAGAGAGTCGGAGAGATCATTGATGAACACGAAAAAAAGCACAGGGCCCAGAACCCTACCTTGAGGAACTCCAGCCTGAACAGGAAGGGGAGATGAGAGAATTCCATTCAGAGCCACACGTTGACTGCAGCCGGAGAGGAAGTCCGCAAGCCATGTGTGGAGATTTCTTTGGATACCATAGGAGGAGAGTTTGGTGAGCAGTGCGGGGTGCCAGACCGTATCGAAGGCACGAGATATGTCAAGGAGACAGCTCTGATTTCCTGTTTGGCGATGATCAGAGCGATGATGGATTCCATGGCCTTGCTGATTATTTGGAGCAGGCTGATTGGTCTAGCTGCAAGGATCTGATTTTGCACCGTTCTTGTGTAAAGTGGTAATGTTGGCTGATTTCCAAGGAGATGGCAGATGACCTTGAGCAAAAGAGAGGGTGAAGAGAATTGAGAGAGGGAGTGAAAGAACGGCATAGTAGGATTTTAGGACCCGTGGGTTGAAGCCGTCTGGTCCAGTTGCAGAAGCAGAGTCGAGGTTTGACAGAAACTTCTCCACCTTGTCAGGAGAGAAGGACACGGAGTCCAGGAGCAGCTGGGTTCGACTGGGTAAGGTGGGTACAGAGGGAGACGGGTTTGGGACACAAGATTTTGAGGCAAACACAGAGTTGAGGCATTCGGCTTTGTCATGTGCGGCGTCAGCTATGTAACCATTTGAGGTAAGGGAGGAGATTGAGGGGAACAAACACCAGAGACAGATTTGACCAGATGCCACCAGGATTTGGAGGAAGGAGACCGGTTTGAGAATAGAGAGATATTGTTTCCTGGCTCTCCTGAGGGTAGACACACACTTGTTCTGAGCTTTGTGAAAGGAAATGAGATTGCCTTCCATTAGATTTGCCTTCCATGAGGTGAAGGCAAGTTGTTTCAGGGCAACTGCCTCTCCACAAGATTCAGTCTACCATGGACAGGAGGAAGGCTATGACAACTGAAGACGAGATGGCTTAAATCTGTGCATGAGAGAGAGCAGTTTACTTTGGAAGAATTCCCAGGATGAGTTAATGTCAGAGGCAGTAGAATGGGAGACCAGTCCAGATGATCGATAGCTGCTTGTGAAATACCAGACTCGTCGATGCTGAGGAGGCTCTCTGAGAACCGCCAGAGAGATGTCCACTTTAACAAGGAAATGATCAGATGAACCGATTGGAGTAGGAAAAGAACAGCAGACATTTGCAGGGAAGTTAGTCATAACCAAGTCGAGAAGAGATGATGTATCGTTGACTGAGATCCGGGTCGGGAAATTGACAGATTGTCTTAGTCCCAATGAGTCACCAATGAGTATGGACCAATGAGTATGGAGTCACCAATGAGTCGGACCAATGAGTATGGAGTCACCAATGAGTCTGACACCCAATGAGTCAAGTCTTTTGCTGAGGTGCCGTGGCTGGTGAGAGAGGTAACCACACCCAGCCAGCTGGCATGATGACAGTTTAAGTTGCCACATATGAGGAAGAGAGAGTTGGGATGAGTGGATAGAAGTTGGTCCATGTTGTCAGACAGGGAGATGTAAATGGAGTCATCACTGTCTGGTGGACTGGACAACACACATATGAACAAAAGGTGGGAGCGGAGGTGAAGCCGTAGCCAGAGGTACTCCTGGGGGTGTGGTGAAGAGAGGGCAGTGCAGGGAGAGTGAGGAAGAGAGTTGTTGATAAAGATAGCAACCCCACCTCCAGGATGATGCTCAGGTCTATCATACCGGAGGAGGGAGTAACGAGGGAGAGAAATTAAGGAATCAGACACATCTTGAAGGAGGAAAGTTTCTGTTAAGCAGATTGTGCCTGGTTTGTCTGAAGCAACCTGTATGGAGAGATCAGTCAGGTTTGAGCGAAGGCCCCGGATGCTTGAGGTCCATTCCGCTCAGGAAGAGGGAGGGGAGTATCGGATAAAGGACAAGGGAGGGGAGGAGTAGGGAAAGATCAGGGTGGAGAGGGGCAGGTGGGGAGAGCTGTTGACAGTGTGTCAGAGATTGCAGGAGAGCTAGGAGAAGGGGAAGGATGAGGACAAAAGGTTTGATGGTGATGGGATGAGGCACATTGAGGAGTTGTTTGTGGGGCGGCAGAGTGAAGTCGAAGGTTGGAGGATGTGGAGGTATGATTTGGAAGGGAGAGGAAGCGGGGAGGAGGCAACTTTGAGGAGGAGAGGGGAGAATTGAAGAAAATTTGTGAGGGGAGTTTTGATTGGGAGGGGTGAGGGGAGAAATTTCAGGGGGAGGGGTGGGTTGGGAGTTTTGAAGGAGAGATTTGAGGGGGAGGGGTGAAGGGAGATTTGATGGATAGGGGTGAAGGGGGAAATTTTATGGAGAAGGTGACGAGGGAAATTTGATGGGGAAGGGGAGGGGGAAGATTAGAAGGGGAGGGGGAGATTAGAAGGGGAGGAGGGAGATTAGAAGGGGAGGGGGGAGATTTGAAGGGGAGGGTTGGGCTGGGAGTTTTGAAGGAGAGGAGTGAGGAGATAGATTTGAGGAGGAGGTGTGAGGGGGGAAATTTGAAAGTTTTGAATGATAAAAGAAAATCGAACATTTATTACAGACTGGGTTTCTTGAGATATTCAAATCAGAGATCCGTTTGAGGAGGGGTGGAATGAAAGTGAGTTTAGAGAATGAAGAAAGGAAGAATTGTACGAGATTGAATTTTTTTTTGTGATGGAAAGGTTTTATGAGCAAATTGATTGCAGCCTTTTGAACAGGAAGTAAAAAAGCGAGTTGTAACATACAAATGAATACAACATGGCAGGGGGGAGTTTAAACATTTTAAAGCAAAATCATCGGTTCAACACGTCGATGCGGGTGGGGGAGGGGAGACCGCGAAGAGAGAAGGTAATTATTATTGTTATTATTTTTATATTTTTGTATTTAAGACATCAAACAAAGGATAAGGGGTTAGGGGGAAAGTAGGGGGTGAAAAAAAAATCCAGAGAGAGATCGAACGTGAATAACAAAAGCCCATAAGAGGAGACTGGGCAGGCCTCGAGGCTAATCAAGCCCCAGACACATACGACCAAACTGACTGACCAATACACAATTGTGCACGAAATGCAAAACACGATCGAACCAGAAACAGTCGACACATATACAGCAAAACAAAAGACTTAACTTTGAGAAAAAAACAACTTAACTTTGATTGACGTGGATGAGCTCTGATGACACACAACCTCACCCGGGGAACCGGAAGCGGAAGTCAAAGTTGTAAAAAAAAAAAACCGATAAAAGTTGTAAAAAACAAAAACAAAACCTGATATTGACCATGTCCTCAACCATTTCTCGGACATGCATTTACCGATCTTGTTCAAACTTGGCACACAGAAAACGAATGATGGCTTACATGATGACACATCGGTTCGTTGCAGAATGAGAGGCATGTCATTTTTTTTTTTTCGCGATCAGATCCAAGATGGCCGACTAGCGGCCATTTTGTTCAAACTTGGCACAAAGCAACACATGAGAGTAGACATAAGCAGAAGATTTTGTTTTGTAATCTGACCAAAGATGGCCGACTGACGTACATTAACTCCGTACAGCAAAATTACTAAAAGCACGGGGGCTATGACATTTTGTCTTTTTCTTCTTGTTCATTATTGGATTGATGTGACTTGGATGAGTAAAGAAGTGGAGGTGGGCAGTGGGGAGGATTGTTGAATCGATGTTGGCAACCTTCAGTGACAAATGAGTGAGGGTGGGGAGAGAGTGTAGTATGACAAGACCCAGATATTGAAGCAGTAGAAAACTTTGTCCACCAATTTGTCTGGAACTACAAGGAAGTACTGTACATCCTATTGAGTAATACCAATAATTACCCTCTGGGCTTTGGATTCCACATTACAGGGTGAGTCGCAAGTCCCAAGACACTTTTAGATGTTCATACAAGATTTGTTTATACCATGTATTTATAGTTTTTATTTTACCCTGCGCTCGCGAAGCAAAAAGCGAGGTTAAGTGATCAGTTAAGTGCATACGTTTGGCGTAAGTACGTATGGCATACTTACATGTCTGCATTTTTAAATTCCATTTTCTCAGTTAGCGTTGGTCAGATAGACTCAAAATTTTGCACAATAGGAGCGCCTTCTCCTGTACAATTTTTTTTTTAATGATAATTAATTATAACTTCATAGGGTATGTGGTACAGGCGCCATCTTGGAAAATCGAAAAATGTTGCACCTCTATATCGCCAAAACAGCTCCTTGGAAAGAATTGAAACGTGGCTCATTCTAAAGAACTCTGCATGGAGATAAGTGTTGTTAATGATGGTCATTGGTGCCTTAATTGTGATGTCATAATTTGACAAGTACAACGCTTAGTCCGATCAATTTGAATTTCATCAAGTGTGATCTACGCAACAATTATATTGGAGAATGTAAATTTATGATGTCATCAGTCACGTGGTCTGGCAGCCATATTGGATTAAAGAAAGAAGAAAAAAACAGAAGAGGTAGCTCGCACGAAGTCCTTCTGAAGACTGTGTGGGGTACGTATTCTATGAATACTATCTAGTTTTTTTTCAGGTAATACAAATGACACATTAAACCGAAATGACAGACACCAGTCCATCCACAATGGGAGAGATTTGTACCACGAGAAGAGAAACACATAGAAGACGATGAAACAAGCAAGAAGACTTCGAGGAGCGTGTTGGAAAGCAATCACCATCAAAATCAAATCCTTGCGGAGAAATACATTTCAGACCGGAAGTGTACTCGACAGTAAGCGCATCAGACGACAAAAAAAATAATTGTGATTTGGGAATTCAAAACATTAAAACATCCGTTCTCCTATCTTCAAAAAAATCATTACAGAAACATTCTGCAGAGTTTGGTGTTTGGTATTGTCGTGTGTCTCCCCTGTAGTGAACACCACAGGGTGACAGATGGCCAGCCAAGCTTTAACTCCGACGCGTATACTCAACTATGGAGGTAGTGACACACGCGGGGGTAGTGGAGGGCAGCGAGGGCTTACCTCGACGGACAGACGCGGCACGGGGGTTTTTCCGAACCACCAACAAATAAACAGGACAGACCACAAGGGATTAAAAATGCACAAATGATGATTTAATAAAAATAATGTGGTACAATGAAAAGAATGACACTAAATTCCTAACCGAGGGACCCTCCACGCAGACTCAAATACAGACACAGGGAGAAATACATGAAGTAAAGATGTGTGTAATGTTAGCTGGCATTCAGCTTTGATCCCCTTGACTGTCCGGGGTCGTCAAAGGTCCCGCGTACCTGCGTGGAAAAACGCATTGGCGTGAAGTCGCGTTCGCCGCGATGTGAAGCGAACAGGCCAGAGTTCCTCCTACGTCCTTCTAGCTCAGATGCACCGAGCTCCGAACTTCCCAGGTGCCCACAGCATGAAACGCAGCTGTTACGAAGCCAGCACCAAGGAGAGGAAATTGTATCCACCTTTCGCGCAGCCCGGAACAGAGAGAGAAATGCGACTGCACGCGATGGAAGCCAGGACCAAGAGTGCGTCCGCTCGCAATCAAACCTAGTGCAAGACAGAGCAAAAATGGCGGGACGTGTCCTTTTTGTCCCTGGCGCTAGAATGTTCTCTCTGACGTCACCTGCGCTCCAATTGTGCCACGCCATCGCATTGCTCTATGGCCATCCTGACCAATCGTTCCTCTTGGAGAGGGGCCTCATGGCCCTCTTCGCGCCCATCGAGATGATTCGCTGGGTGGTGTCGTAGTTGTGGAATATCCGGCTCCGGTTGGCGATCGCTTTATTTAATTTAAGCGCCGATCGCATGGCTGGTGTTGCAAGTGTCATAAGGAACAAAGGGGAAACCACGGAGGCAACTACACACAGGGAGTTTATCCTTATACCCTAACTAATTAGCATAGCTCCACCCCTCGCATGGAGACAAAATACATTTACACTACATCCAGGCCTGACTTAGGTACATGAATGTGGCTACGCGGCATATGGCACACGCTACGCGGCATATACAATCCTACCTGGCCTAAGGTATTCCATTGCTACCCCCACAAACGTAATAGTATTCAACGTTACGTCGCACACTAAAAGAAGACCTTCACATGAAACCACATCAACCAACTGTCATTTCTGAATTGTTAGATGGAGATCATGAAAACAGGTGGACAGCTTGTGACTGTGGCCACCGCCCAGTCCAGATCTGGCCAGTTGTGACAATGCTATGTGGGGTATGTCAAAGCTAAGTTTGGAGAACATCGCATGGCATCTGTTGATGAACATTCAAGACAAGACATTCAGGAAACATTTGGCAACATAACATTGTATTTATCTTGTGCCGTGACAATGGCGGACGTCATACCGGATGCACTCAATGTCTAAGGAGGTATTGTAATTGTTGTATTTCTGTAATATGTTATTATTATTCCTGCTATTATATGTATTACTATAATAGGTTATTACTCCTGGGGTTTATGGCTCACAGCAGTAGATAGTATGGACATATCTTGTATAAGCAGCTAAAACTACGTCTTAGGACTTATGATTCACCCTGTAGAGGCACGAAGTGGAGAATTGGTGGAATTCGTGCACAGAGAGCCAATAGGAATTGGCCAATTTGCGACGTACCCGCCTTTCACCCTCTTATTCTTCGTGGAGTCAAATCCGAAATGGTGGTGGCAGGGGGTGCTGCATCTCCGGACACCCCGTCCTAAGTAAGAAAAGCTGGCTGCCCTGCATTAAACGTGTGCACTTTAAAACCCAAGCCGCGTCTTTCGAAAAGAGCAGGCTGTTGTGTTTCAGTGTTTGTCCGTGCACAGCACTTGTAGATTAAATAGGATGAAAAAGTTAATTGTAAGATATAATTGAATGTGATAGGCCTAACTGAAATCCCAGACGCAGAGGGGACGTTGTACAGTGCAACCGTTTGGCCGACGCGTCTGGAGACACCGAATGTTTAGACTTTTATTAAATACAGGTATTCCAAAGCACGGGGGCAATGGGCCGACAGATATAAATTGGTTCGTATATGGAGTTTAACTGAATTTATGGCTTCAAAAATGGGATATGGATAAAGCATAGGCATGAAGGGCCAGATGACCTATTGGCTGTGACCTTGTCAAGGTTCCTCGTACATCCTTGGAAAGTGGAATACGTTATCCACGTGGTTTGTAACATGGTTAATCAAGTTATCCTATAGTTTCTCTATTTATGGTATTCTCTTTAATTAACGGAAACGGGGGACGGCTCTCCCGTTAGCAAGGGGGGGGGGAGGGTTAATCACCTTGTCCTGTTAAGCTGGCCGTCTCCACCGGTCCTGGTACTTGTAACGCTCCTTTGCGAGGTGGGATTGATCAGGGTTATTGGTCAAGGTGTTCTCCCGAATACCTTCAGCAATCCCTCCGCAAAACAGGGAGACAAGTACCGCTCGAACCCCGGTTTTAGATGTTCTCGTTGCCGAGCGGTTTTAGCAACACGACGTTCGAGCCATTAACAAAGACTAAACCCGATTCTGAGCGTTGGCCAAATCGTGCCACAGGTGTTCAATGATGGAAATCACAAAGACGATCGGACGAGCATGAAGAAGAAGACGAAGGCAGGAAGAACAGATATTTATTAACCACTATTTACACAATCAAAGAAACCACAGGAGAAGGAAAGAAACGAAAGTAATTTACAGAAGAAGAAGAAGACAGTGCAATTCGAACTTATACAGCTTACTTATACCCAGGACAATACAGACAGAACGAACTCACTCACACGAATGGGGATAGATGGATGGCATGCGAAGGCAGAGAAAGGGCCAGGCAGATGGTAGGCGTCGAGGTCCGGCTCCAAGCGCACGCTCCGATCCACGCTTTTGGGGTCGAGGCGAAAATCCCGGTAAACTGTCTGTCAGACACTGTCTTTCCCTCGCGGCCCCCCTGTACTGTCTTTCCCTCGCGGTCCCCCTGTACTGTCTTTCCCTCGCGGTCCCCCTGTACTGTCTTTCCCTCGCGGTCCCCCTGTACTGTCTTTCCCTCACGGTCCCCCTGTACTGTCTTTTGCTCGCGGTCCCCCTGTGCTGTGTTCCTGGATGTCTTTTTGTTGAATGTGTTTTAATGAATGTTTCCCACTGTACTGTCTTTCCCTCGTGGCCCCCCTGTACTGTCTTTCCCTCGCGGTCCCCCTGTACTGTCTTTCCCTCGCGGTCCCCCTGTACTGTCTTTCCCTCGCAGTCCCCCTGTGCTGTCTTTCCCTCGTGGCCCCTCTGTACTGTCTTTCCCTCACGGTCCCTCTGTACTGTCTTTCCCTCATGGTCCCCCTGTACTGTCTTTCCCTCGTGGTCCCCCTGTACTGTGTTCCTGGATGTCTTTTTGTTGAATGTGTTTTAATGAATGTTTCCCCCTGTACTGTCTTTCCCTCGCGGTCCCCCTGTACTGTCTTTCCCTCGTGGTCCCCCTGTACTGTGTTCCTGGATGTCTTCTTGTTGAATGTGTTTTAATGAATGTTTCTCCCTGTACTGTCTTTCCCTCGCGGTCCCCATGTACTGTCTTTCCCTCACGGCCCCCCTGTACTGTCTTTCCCTCGCGGTCCCCCTGTACTGTCTTTCCCTCGTGGTCCCCCTGTACTGTGTTCCTGGATGTCTTTTTGTTGAATGTGTTTTAATGAATGTTTCCCCCTGTACTGTCTTTCCCTCGTGGTCCCCCTGTACTGTCTTTCCCTCGCGGTCCCCCTGTACTGTCTTTCTCTTGTGTTCCCCCTGTACTGTGTTCCTGGATGTCTTTTTGTTGAATGTGTTTTAATGAATGTTTCCCCCTGTGCTGTCTTTCCCTCGCGGTTGTCAGCTCTTTCACGAGCCTCGATTCAGTATTTAAAAAAAAAAAAAAAAAATACAGCTCCGGGCTGGCAGCGAGGAGCCGGCAGCTCCACGTATTCGGCTTCACACCGGCAGCTTTCTTATTCGTCCTCCGCCTCCTGCGTCTCCGAAGTTCTCTCTACACTCCACAGAATCTGCCTCTGGTCCAGCGCACCTCCCTCAGAACTCTCTCGTCTGGCCTCTTACGCATCTCTCTCGGTGGGGGCTGAGGCAATGGGTTTTATAACCCCGCCCTCTTGAGCCATACCCACTCGTCCTTGGTTGGTCGGCAAGGGCTTTCCTGGCTCCACCTTCTGATGACGATGGGCGGGCAACGCCCTTGTTTGTTGGCTTGACCGCGTGTTCAATGGAGTTTTGGGACCAATCGAACGAGCCCCAGCCAAAGGGCAGCGAACGCTGCCGGCAATGTGGTTTTGAGGAATTAAAAGGGGGATCTATCTTCTTTCATTTGGTGCAATTGTTACGTGGTCCCCTCGGTGAATACCTGGTCTCGGTGACCCCCGGTCTCGGTTATATATGCGCTTTCGCCACGCAATCCATATGAATTTCACCCAGGAGACAACTGATGTTCAAGGATATATTTCCAATGGTAATGATACCATACAATTTCAATGACACAACCACGGAGATTTTCCCCGAGCAATCAACAATACACTACCATCAACAATTCCCCAGCCACAATCAATTCCCTATGAGTAAGATGGCCATCTTATATACGTGTGTCCCGGTGAGTACTCACGACACCCTTTTGGTCTCGGTCCCGCACAATGTCTCTGGGCCCCTCCTGACCAAGATGATAGTCGGCGTCGCCGCACTCGGGCGGTTGAACGAACCCCGGGTGGACGTGTTTCCACCGGGCAGGTATCGTACCCGGCACCCCGGCTACAGCCCCTCGCGGCCACGCGACGCGGGGACGGGAAAGCAAGCCAAAAGCCCCACGCCGCTTGCCAGGCGTGTTAGGCCCCAACGGGCGACCCGCACGCGTCTGTTCAGACGATGCCAGACGCGGTCGATGCACGGCCCCACGTCAACTTGACGTCTCCACCGGGCAGGTACACGTCCCGGTGATTCCTCTCGCCAGACAGGCTTCGGAACGCCGCTTTTCCACGCAGCGCAAGGTCGATCCCACCTTTTGTCGGAGCGGGGCGAGGAAGAATAATACTCGTCCTTTTTTCCTCGTGTCTTTTCCTCTCCCGTTTTCGGTCACTTCCATTTCCGGCCACTCCCTCAGAAGGGCTCCTGACCCTCCAACCACAACAACTACACAACAACTTAATATACTACACACGGATAAGCAAAGACCTGAATGGTAATTCACATACATTCACATAAATATGTAACACTCCCCCCCTTCAAGAAAGAAAGTTTGAACCCAGCGAAAACTTTCTTTGCCGGCCAATTTGGAGAAACAAACCAGATAACTCAACCCCCCCCACATTATCTGTTCCCCCCGGGCACAGTTATCACTTAAAAATAAAGCAACCAAAATTTCACCACAACCCCTCCAGATTACTCCCTCTGGACTAAGTACCAACAACGACATTGTCCCTGCCAAATCAAACTCCATCTCATCACCCTCTGACTTTGACCGTCAGTTTCTTGGGAATGAAGGTTAAGGGGTTGATCAAAGATCCAAAGTTAAGCAACTCGATAGCACTTTTTCCGGGAGGCCAAGCCGAGTATTCACTACATGGATGCCTTTAGGAACGCGGAGTTCACGGTTAGTCCGTGCAGGAAAGTTCTCTACATGGGCGCCTTGAGGAACGTGGAGTTCACGGTTAGTCCGTGCATGAAAGTTCACTACATGGACGCCTTTAGGAACGGCGTTCACGGTTAATTCGTGTAGGAATCTTGGCTCGGCGGCTCCGCCGCCTTCAGTGCTTCAACTTCTCAGAACTTCCCTAATAATTAGGGTGGGACCACTGGTCCCTGTAGTCCCATGAATAGCGGTCTCCTTCTCGGCCACTACCAAAACTACCGCCCAGTTGTCCTCTCCTGTAGACCTCTCGACGCCTACGAAATGCCTTCCCTACTGTTATGGTCCGACCCTCCAAATCCTTGCCATTCCAATTCTTCTCTGCCTCTCTGGCGTCTTTTGTGCTGGCAAACGTGACAAAGCCGAACCCTCTTGACTGTTGCGTTTCCCAGTCTCTTACCAACCGCACTTCCACCAGCGGCCCATATCTGTTGAAGACAGAGGTCAGAACTTCTTCCTCTGTTTTGAAGTTCAGTCCCCCTACAAATAACTTGGCACTTTTGTCGCCATCCCGAGCTGGTGTGGTGTTATTTTCCCTGCTGGGCTCTTTACCAACCCTCAGGTTACCATAAACTTGACCCCCGGCCAAATCATTCCCGATAACCACAGATACACCCTCTACAGGAAGCGTGGCTTGTAAACCGACGGTGACCGGTCCTGACACCAAATCGGACTCCAACTGGATGACCTGAAGGGGAGCACTAACACCGCCCCCGATCCCCTGTAAACGAACACTATCCCCCGTTGCCGTCTCCTCGGACCATGGCAAAATGCCTTCAAGCATTAAAGATTGATGGGCCCCTGTGTCCCTCAATATCCTAACCGGTCTCCGGTTAGTCGAGGCTCCATCCAGTGACACAAACCCCTCTGAAATAAATGGTTGGTAACCCTTTTGATGGCGATTTCTTACGCTAGCCATCGCATTCGGAGTTGTAATAGTCGGACTCCGCTCTGGGTTGTCCCTTTTCATGAGGTAACAACTGGACATCAAGTGTCCAGGTTTCTTGCAAAACGCGCAAGTAGGCCCGGAGGAAAAACTCGGGGTCTGCCTCAGGCCCCCCGAACTATAAGTTTGTCTTGGGCCCGCATCCCTCTGATTTCGAACCGGTGGGGTATCAGAGTTGTCCCCATAATCATCTCGAGGCCACCGCCATGTATGGTCGTTCTCCGCACCTGCTGTTCCCCACCTCCCCTGCGGAGATCTAGGCGAGGAGTTAGGTTCGTGGACCCCTATTCGGTGGGTTAAGGCATAATCATCTGCCATGGTGGCTGCGTCCCACAACTTTGGTACCTTCTTTTCCTGCAGGTACACTTTGATGTCCTCGTGGACACACTGCTGGAATTCCTCCACCAGGATCAAGTCCCGCAATGTCTTGAAGTCTTTCCCGACTCCTTTTGACTCACACCACCGATCAAACATGTTTTCTTTCACTCTGGCAAACTCCACATGGGTCTCACTCTCCCTCTTCCTGGCATTCCTGAATTTTTGCCTGTAAGCTTCCGGAACCAACTCATAGGCCTTGAGGATGTGCTTCTTCAGTACCTCATAATCTGCACATTGGTCCATTGGTAGCGCCGAATAAATTTCCTGAGCTTTCCCCACCAGCACACTTTGCACGAGTATGGTCCAGGCCTCCTCCGGCCAGTTTAATTGTCGAGCCACTTTCTCAAAGTGTGGGAAAAATTTCGCGACTTCCTTTTCACTGAACGGTGGAACCAGCCTCACATGTCTGCCCACATCCCAGGTTTTCTGGTTAGGTGTCGACCCCGTCAGCAAGGGTGGTGCCTCTCCCCGTTCTCTCATTAACTCCAGCTCCTTGAATTTGATTTCTTGCTGAAGCTCCATGTCACGTTCCTTTAATTCCCTTTCCGCTTTTCTCTCCTCTGCTTCGAGGTCCCTTGCAGCTCTCCTCTCCTCTGCTTTTCTCCCTTCTAACCTTTCCTGGAGTTCTCGTTCCACTCTCCTTTCCTCTGCCTCTGCTTTCCTTTCTTCTTCTTTTAACCTTTCCTGGAGTTCTCGTTCCACTCTCCTTTCCTCTGCTTGCTTCTCTTCCCTCCTCTCTTCTGCTTTCCTTTCTTCTTCTGCTCTTTCCTTTTCTGCTTTCCTTTCTTCTTCTGCTCTTTCCTTTTCTGCTTTCCTTTCTTCTTCTGCTCTTTCCTTTTCTGCTTTCCTTTCTTCTTCTTTAATCCGTTCCTGGCTCCGTAATTGCAACTCCAGTTTCCGGAGCTCAACGTCTTCTGGTTCTTCGGGTAGCCACTCCCAGGCTAACTCGTCCCATGTTCCTAATCCCACCATAGATTGTATCACCGTGGCCTGCAACTCTGCCTTCCTCAAATTAGTTCGGACCTCCAAATTAAAATGTTTGGCCAATTTCAAGAGGTCCGACTTTAGCAACGCTCGGAACTGTGCCTCACTCGGGGTTACCCCAAAGTTCTGTGCCACAAACGCCATGGTGCCTATCGTTAACACCTGTTAACCTTCACCCAAGACTTTACCCCAATTTCTCAAATTTTTTTTTACCAATTAATAATTAATTAATAAATTTTAATTAATAAAAAAATTATTATTTTATTATTTTATACAATTTTAAATCCCGGACGTAGACCCAATTGCGAAACCGCAAATCGTAATTTGGACGAGCCCCCAATTCTGTTACGTGGTCCCCTCGGTGAATACCTGGTCTCGGTGACCCCCGGACCGTGAGAGGAACTCCGCCAGCAAGCTGTATTATATATGCGCTTTCGCCACGCAATCCATATGAATTTCACCCAGGAGACAACTGATGTTCAAGGATATATTTCCAATGGTAATGATACCATACAATTTCAATGACACAACCACGGAGATTTTTCCCGAGCAATCAACAATACACAACCATCAACAATATTTCAATGACACAACCACGGAGATTTTCCCCGAGCAATCAACAATACACTACCATCAACAATTCCCCAGCCACAATCAATTCCCTATGAGTAAGATGGCCATCTTATATACGTGTGTCCCGGTGAGTACTCACGACACCCTTTTGGTCTCGGTCCCGCACAATGTCTCTGGGCCCCTCCTGACCAAGATGATAGTCGGCGTCGCCGCACTCGGGCGGTTGAACGAACCCCGGGTGGACGTGTTTCCACCGGGCAGGTATCGTACCCGGCACCCCGGCTACAGCCCCTCGCGGCCACGCGACGCGGGGACGGGAAAGCAAGCCAAAAGCCCCACGCCGCTTGCCAGGCGTGTTAGGCCCCAACGGGCGACCCGCACGCGTCTGTTCAGACGGTGCCGCGAACGATGCCAGACGCGGTCGATGCACGGCCCCACGTCAACTTGACGTCTCCACCGGGCAGGTACACGTCCCGGTGATTCTCTCGCCAGACAGGCTTCGGAACGCCGCTTTTCCACGCAGCGCAAGGTCGATCCCACCTTTTGTCGGAGCGGGGCGAGGAAGAATAATACTCGTCCTTTTTTCCTCGTGTCTTTTCCTCTCCCGTTTTCGGTCACTTCCGTTTCCGGCCACTCCCTCAGAAGGGCTCCTGACCCTCCAACCACAACAACTACACAACAACTTAATATACTACACACGGATAAGCAAAGACCTGAATGGTAATTCACATACATTCACATAAATATGTAACACAATGCAGAGTCAACTAATGGAAAACAGAGCCTTAAACTGGAACACATAATAATGATATAACTATTGAGGGATCCTATGGTTCTCTACGTGTGTGCGATGGAATAACTAAAACGACGAACTTTGATCTTTACATGAAACGGAGGTATTTACAAGAATCATTACATTTACAAAAACTACAAAAGGGGGTATATTTACAATCATTTACACACACACAGTGCACGGTTTCCCAAAACCGTTACAATATGTATTACTTACTATAATAGGTTATTACTCCTGGGGTTTATGGCTCACAGTAGTAGATAGTATGGACATATCTTGTATAAGCAGCTAAAACTACGTCCTAGGACTTATGATTCACCCTGTAGAGGCACGAAGTGGAGAATTGGTGGAATTCGTGCACAGAGAGCCAATAAGAATTGGCCAATTTGCGGCGTACCCGCCTTTCACCCTCTTAGCTCTTATTCTTCGTGGAGTCAAATCCGAAATGGTGGTGGCAGGGGGTGCTGCATCTCCGGACACCCCGTCCTAAATAAGAAAAGCTGGCTGCCCTGCAACGTGTGCACTTTAAAACCCAAGTCGCGTCTTTCGAAAAGAGCAGGCTGTTGTGTTTTAGTGTTTGTCCGTGCACAGCACTTGTCGATTAAATAGGATGAAAAAGTTAATTGTAAGATATAATTGAATGTGATAGGCCTAACTGAAATTCCAGACGCAGAGGGGCCGTTGTACAGTGCAACCATTTGGCCGACGCGTCTGGAGACACCGAATGTTTAGACTTTTATTAAATACAGGTATTCCAAAGCACGGGGGCAATGGGCCGACAGATATAAATTGGTTCGTATATGGAGTTTAACTGAATTTATGGCTTCAAAAATGGGATATGGATAAAGCACAGGCATGAAGGGCCAGATGACCTATTGGCTGTGACCTTGTCAAGGTTCCTCGTACATCCTTGGAAAGTGGATTACATTAACCACGTGGTTTGTAACATGGTTAATCAAGTTATCCTATAGTTTCTCTATTTATGGTATTCTCTTTAATTAACTCGCTTCCTATTCCTACTTTATTGAGTTGAGGTTTTAAGAAAGAGGTGGAAAGCAACGGATTAGGCGGTGTATGTACGTGTGCTTGTTCATCTATTTTTTCTTTTTAATTTATGTTATTTACGCTTAAAATGTCTCATTATATTTATATCATCCACAATATGTTACTACTATTACTATTTGACTTTTACTGTACCGTTTCGGTGAATATGGGCTTTAAACAGAAACAATATTATTTCTCTCATCGAACCAAAAAAAAAAAAGTATACACCCTTTAAAAAATGAAACGATATGCACTATGCAAGCATTCGACAGATAACATTTTGAAACAAATCAGAAAAGAAAAATGTGTAAATAATAGGTTATTATAAATGCTCTAATAAAACGGCAAGCAAGATGGGATTGTTTTTATACACGATTTCAATAAGAAACATCTTACTTCCGGAATGTTATGCCGCTCATTTCACGGGTTTTCTCGTGCGGTAATGCATTTTGAAAATTCCCTTGAACAACCTGGAACACCGCTTGAATTCCAATGTTCTTTCATAAAATATAGTTTATTGTACGGATGAAACGAAAGAGGGAAAGATTTGATATTCAAGTTAATGGAAGGAAAGATTTTATGAAATGGGCGGAGCTTGGTAACGCAACTTCATACCGTCGCTGACAGTGACGCTGAGCCAGTAGCGAACGGCCAGCGAGGGCGTATTTACGGCGATTCGTATCAGCTGCGCCTGCACCGCTGCTGAATCGTGTCCCGCGCCCTACAACGAGGTAAGACGTTTAAGTGTCGTACAATGCGACAGACATTTAACGTGCTCCTGAGACCTTGTGGTGGTTCCTGAGAGTATGAAATTGCCACCGTCACCCTGACGGAAGGTGCTTGGGTTCGAGTCTGTTCGTGATTCGTGTCATTTTGTGATTGTGACTGTTTGTGTCAAATTTATGAAATTCCATGTCACGTCAGAAGGCCACGTCAGGTTTACCTGTCCCTCTGGTGGTCGAGCTCAATTATTGCATCACCGTTAATTAAAAGCCATTTTGGATTTTGGACAGGTAGCAGGTACAGGTAGCGAGCGAGCCATTGAGGTTGATCTAGTCGGGTTCAATTCCCGAGCGGATCAGACTTGACTAATTCTAGTTATATAATTAAATGATGCTTGTGTATACCATCAGAAGGAGGGTGCTGCATCGCAGAGCACGCCACACTGCCAATAAGCATGTGAGGCGGTTCTATAGTCCAGGCAATCGAGCCCATTTTTTCACTCAACTTGGAACAAATTGCAACAGATTTTTTTTTGGCACAATGCGTTTCTACAAGGTCCCCAGAACAACATATTAAAAGTCCCAAGCAATCCCAACATGGGAAATATGTCTAATTTGCATAATCCAATATGGCCACCAATCTGCAATTATAGAAGTTAGTAATAGCAATGAAATAATAATTATAACACTCTAATTATGTACTTTTGTATTTTCAGGATGGTGATGTAATACCTTGAATAATGGAAAGGTGTTGCCTTTGTTCCGAGTCAAGCTCTGGGTACAATATATGGAAATGTTAGACATTCTACAGAGGTTTCTCAAGGCTGAACGCACAGGCAATTGGAAAATGCATCTCCAATCAGTACGTGAAATGTTACCATACTTTGCAGCATCTGGACACACACTATATGCAAAGTCTGCATATATCCATCTTCAAATGATGTTAAATCTGCCAGAGACACACCCAGAAGTCAACCAGAAATTTGAGCAGGGATACCATGTGGTGAGACGCAGCGACAGATGTTGGTCAGGATTGTCGACCGATCTCATTATTGAACAAGTGCTCATGAGAAGTGTTAAGCCAAGTGGGAGACTTACAAGAGGAAAGGGGATGACAGAAACCCAGCGCTTGGTGTGGGTCCTATCTATGCCAGCGTGTGCAAACATCAATGATGCCATGCAAAAGCTCAGTGGTGTCGTAAGAAACCAGTGACCAACACAAGGACATATCAGCAAGACAAGCTAGAGATGTCAGCGACACCCTTGACCTTATCAGTTATCTTGAAAAGAGAGACCCATTTGTTAATAACAGTACACTGCTCAACATTGCAAATGGCAGGACAGCTCAGGAAAGAGTCAATGTTGAAAGATCAAGAGAGGTTGGTGAACGGATTCTAGCGTCAATGGTTGGGAAATCTGTCTGAGTTTGTCTTCCGAAAAGCTGATCAAGCAAAGACACTCGGACTCGGTACAAGATCAACTGTCAAAATCAAAGGCGAATCTGTGAAGGTGGATCCACAGCTGATATTCCAGAGGCCGATAACTGTTGCTGAACGCTGTGAAGATGTTCCATCACTGTTCAAGTATGAACTCTGTAGTCACCCTCCTGCATTGTTCGAATCTTCCTCTCTTCCACTGCAGGCCAATAAGGCAACTCTTGCTGATTCTATCTGGAAAGTCATCCCAGAGAAACAATGAGAACCTACTGAAAATGTCCAGTACATCCTTGATGGTGGTGCTCTACTTCACAGACTACCCTGGCCAAAAGGTTCTACCTTTGATTATGTGTGTGATCTATACACCAACTATGTTGTACAGAAATATGCTGATGCTACCGTTGTCTTTGATGGCGACAATGATGACCCATCAACGAAAGATGCCACACACATGAGAAGAACAGGAGCCTGCACTGGTGTGACAGTTCACTTCGCGGGTGAAATGGTGATTCAATCCAGAAAAGAAGATTTCTTGAACAATGCGAGGAACAAACAGCGCTTCATTTCTTATCTGAGTGACAAACTGGAGACAGCTGGGTGCAATACATTTCATGCGAAGCAAGATGCTGATTTGTTAATTGTTCAAACAGCTGTCGCCTCTGCACGAACAACAGACACTGTCCTGGTGGGAGATGACACGGACACTCATCCTTCTTATTCACCATGCTGAAATGGATAACTTGTTCCTGATACCAGAACCAAAGCAAACTTCAAGAACAGGATTTGGAACATGAAGCAATCAAAGAATTTGCTTGGCAGTGATGTATGTGACTGTATGCTGTTCGTCCATGCTATTCTTGGTTGCGATACAACTTCTCGCCTGTTTGGTTTGGGAAAGGGTCTAGCACTGAAAAAAATCATGAACGATGCCTTCTTCTATCAACAAGCTAAAGTTTTCAGTCAAACACATCAAATGGAGGAGAAGGTTATCGCCAAGGCAGGAGAACATGCACTAGTGTCGTATGGAGGATCCGAGGTGGAAGGATTGGACACCTTATGGTACAAGCGGTTTTGTGAGAAGGTCACCAAGAATGTTTCACATGTAGAGCCACAGACCCTGCCACCCACCTCTGCAGCTGCAAGATACCACAGCCTTCGTGTGTACCACCCAATACAGCAGTGGAAAGGGATCGATCTAAATCCACTGGAGTAGGGATGGCACATAGTAGATGGACATTGCCTACCAATACTGACAGATCAGGCCGCAGCACCATCAGCACTCCTGGACGTCATCTGCTGCAACTGTAAAAAGGACTGCAATACACGAAGATGTACTTGTAGAAAATATGGTCTCGCATGCAGTGCTGTGTGCGGGGAATGTCATGGTACAAGTTCTACCAATGCAGAACTGCCAGATTTCACAGAGGAGGATCACAAAACTGTTTAATCGTTTGAGTTGGATGTTCCAGCATTTTGTATACCTACAGCAATCACTACAGCAATTTTCACAAGCTCAACATCTTCATATAAGCATAGTATGGTGATTTTGTAATGAAACTCGTGTATCTGTCACCAATAGACAGAGCATCATTCGTTATGAGAGAAATATTGCAGATTGGCGGCCATATTGGATTATGCAAATTAGACATATTTCCCATGTTGGGATTGCTTGGGACTTTTAGTATGTTGTTCTGGGGACCTTGTAGAAATGCATTGTGGTGAAATAATTTCTGTTGCAATTTGTTCCAAGTGAAACCTTATTTTGCCTGGACTACTAGTCTGGTATGTAAAGTGGTCGTCCCATAAGGCGGTTTGATTGTGGAAGAAAAAGCCAATGGTATCTATAGGCGCCCGCGGAACTACATAACTTCCGGTTAGTGCACCCTTCTCGACAACAGTCACGTGATTGGATACGTTGAAAACAAACCACAAAAGGGCACGTGTTACAGCTTGCTTCTGGTAGTCTCGCCCTCACCTATTGAAAGATTCTCTCTGTAGCATCTGGCGGTGCGGTCAGGTATCGCAATCTCTGTTCTGCATCAGGGTGCAGGTACTGCACGCTCTGTACTGCGCCGGGCTGCAGGTGCCGCACGCTCTGTGCCACGTCAGGGTGCAGGTACCACACTATGTGCCGCATCAGGGTGCAGGTACCACACGCTCTGTACTGCGCCGGGCTACAGGTGCTGCATGCTCTGTGCTGCGTCGTGGTGTAGGTACCACAAACTCTGTGCCGTGGGTTCCCTCTGCTCTGTGCCGCACTGGGTGCAATTACTATCCGCTCTGTGCTGCGTTGGTGTGCAGGTACTCTCCGGTACTCGGTACTGCATAGGATGTAGATGTTATGAATTGCATTTGATATGACATTTTCTTATCTTTTCCTTTTCTTCCTTTTCTGCTTTTCAACTGAAAGAGTTGGAAGAACCATGCAGACCCGTAAGGCAGCCAGTCGCAGAGTTGCAGAGAATCAAGAAATGCCAATTGATCCTCTGGCTTGGAAGGTAATTCCTTTGATTTTGACTTTCACTCCATGTGCACGCTACACCTGCTCATCGTAATAATTGCGGAATCGATTCGCAGACGAGCCACACTTGCCAACGTTTGTTAGTTTTGTATGAAGACAAGTCTCGGATCCGACATTTCGATCACCGACTTGGCTTTGTCACATGACTGAAATCAGGATGTGAGTGGTTGGAGGCGGGGGGAGGCGGGGATTCCATGATTGCAACATGCATATTTGGGTGTCTTATTGGTTCTTTGGGTGCCTTTTTGTTTCTTTGGGTGTCTATTTGGTTCTTTGGGTGCCTTTTTGTTTCTTTGGGTGTCTATTTGGTTCTTTGGGTGTCTTTTTGGTTCTTTGGATGCCTTTTTGGTTCTTTGGGTGCCTTTTTGGTTCTTTGGGTGCCTTTTTGGTTCTTTGGGTGCCTTTTTGGTTCTTTGGGTGCCTTTTTGGTTCTTTGGGTGCCTTTTTGGTTCTTTGGGTGCCTTTTTGGTTCTTTGGGTGCCTTTTTGGTTCTTTGGGTGCCTTTTTGGTTCTTTGGGTGCCTTTTTGGTTCTTTGGGTGCCTTTTTGGTTCTTTGGGTGCCTTTTTGGTTCTTTGGGTGCCTTTTTGGTTCTTTGGGTGCCTTTTTGGTTCTTTGGGTGCCTTTTTGGTTCTTTGGGTGCCTTTTTGGTTCTTTGGGTGCCTTTTTGGTTCTTTGGGTGCCTTTTTGGTTCTTTGGGTGCCTTTTTGGTTCTTTGGGTGCCTTTTTGGTTCTTTGGGTGCCTTTTTGGTTCTTTGGGTGCCTTTTTGGTTCTTTGGGTGCCTTTTTGGTTCTTTGGGTGTCTTTTTGGTTCTTTGGGTGTCTTTTTGGTTCTTTGGGTGTCTTTTTGGTTCTTTGGGTGTCTTTTTGGTTCTTTGGGTGTCTTTTTGGTTCTTTGGGTGTCTTTTTGGTTCTTTGGGTGTCTTTTTGGTTCTTTGGGTGTCTTTTTGGTTCTTTGGGTGTCTTTTTGGTTCTTTGGGTGCCTTTTTGGTTCTTTGGGTGCCTTTTTGGTTCTTTGGGTGCCTTTTTGGTTCTTTGGGTGCCTTTTTGGTTCTTTGGGTGTCTCTTTGGTTCTTTGGGTGTCTTTTTGGTTCTTTGGGTGTCTTTTTGGTTCTTTGGGTGTCTTTTTGGTTCTTTGGGTGTCTTTTTGGTTCTTTGGGTGTCTTTTTGGTTCTTTGGGTGTCTTTTTGGTTCTTTGGGTGTCTTTTTGGTTCTTTGGGTGTCTTTTTGGTTCTTTGGGTGTCTTTTTGGTTCTTTGGGTGTCTTTTTGGTTCTTTGGGTGTCTTTTTGGTTATTTGGGTGTCTTTTTGGTTCTTTGGGTGTCTTTTTGGTTCTTTGGGTGTCTTTTTGGTTCTTTGGGTGTCTTTTTGGTTCTTTGGGTGTCTTTTTGGTTCTTTGGGTGTCTTTTTGGTTCTTTGGGTGTCGTTTTGGTTTTATGGGTGTCGTTTTGGTTTTATGGGTGTCGTTTTGGTTCTATGGGTGTCTTTTTGGTTCTATGGGTGTTCTATGGACGAAGACGATTTGGTCACAAGTGTACATACATACATGCATACATACATACATAACCATATACGTTTGCTCTTTAATAATGTTAAAATCTAGATGGGATAAACCCACTCTCAATCGACGGTGAGTCAAATCCATGATGTAATGGTAAACACAGGACTTTGACTCAAGTGACCCGAGTTAGTCTCAGTAGGACCTCACATATTGGGGGGGTTAGGTTGTTGGGTATTTGGGTTGTACGCTTCCTTTCCCACCAGCGAGCAGGTGTGTGCAGACCTGTGGGCATTTACCTTTTTGACACAGTTCCCCAGAATGCCATTGGTGACGCATGACACGCAGGCAAGACAGGCCCCTTTGTGAAAGTCATATAGGTGGTTATAACCAAATGATGATAAACAGTTAAAGAAGGACAACTAGAAGGGCACTCGGTAGAGAGCATACCTCCGCCAGGCTGAACAGTTTGTTTTGTATCCCCACTCATAGGCCGGATCTGGATTCGGACCTGAACCAAAATCTAATCAACACCAGTGTGTCACCTCATCCCCCAAGTTTAGTCATAACTCGTCCACAGCTTTTTTTAAATATCGTGTTATATATCGCTTTTCGCCCGATCTCTCAATGGTGACGAATCGCTTAAGAATTAAATAATTATCGTCGAGAAAATTCACACATGCAGGTAAGGGTTGGCGTCAGGAAGGGCATCCGGCCATAAAAACATTGCCTCAAACAGGGAACCATGATTGGTTCCATGATCATGATCTCCGCTAAATTTTGTCCGAATCTGTTCACAACTTTTTGAGATATCTTGTTAACAGACAGACAGACAGGGGTGAAAACATAACCTCCATCCACCTTCGGTGGCATAGGTAATAAAGAAGACAGACCCATCCAAGGCAGAGTCTTTGTCTGTGTGGCCACACCGAGCATCCATAGTGTTTGCCAAAACAAAGTCTGTGCCTTCTCTGGTGAGGAACATCTCAATCCTACTGTGATACAGAGCTCTCTCTGAATGAAAGTAACAAGCTTCTTTCATTTGTATGCACCGCAAGACAACGGGGTAGCCTTGACATCAGCTGAGGGCACAGCTGATGCAATGCCCTCTACTGCTTCGAGAAGGCATTTGGAATTTGGTCATAGTGCCAGTAATAGATGGCCGACTCTTCGCAAAGGACATCATGGGATCTTCAACATCCACCAACGAAGGCGAGCAGACGGGACACCCATTTAACGTCCATCTGAGGGATGGCACACATTTATCGATCGCCCTGCCCGTGAAACCGGGATGACAGTTTATAACTGGGTCAGGGTTCAATCCCAGGCTTGACGGCTTGGAGGCGAGTGTGCGTACCTCTAGTCTAGGCCATCCTGTCAGCCCAGTTTCTAGGCCATCCTGTCAGGCCAGTAACAAGCTGAAGGGATGCCATGTGCTCAAAGAACAGCACAAAGTCAACTGCAGATGAACAGAAGAGGCATAAGAGGGGAACTGGACCACAGAGAAGACCATCTCCTATTCCAAAGTGTATTCTGTATGTGAGATATTGAGGGACACACAGACAAGGAAAACGTTTCGAGCATCATTCGTTCTTGAACCATAATTGTATAAAAAACGCCGATAGTTTGGGCCCTAGGGGTGCTCCGTTACACCACACCCGCAGAGGTAGATTGTAACCATCAGGAGGCGATGTTGAAATGGTCACTTAATGGTCTCATTATCTATTCGGTCATATCACTTACCCCAACAATTATCGCTGGGAGGCTATAATGACCATGATCACGTGGTTTGTGTTTCAGTCCTGTGACGAAGGCTGCACTCATTGGTTGAAACGTCAGACCTGAGCCTTGCCTTTGTGTGAGACTTAAAATAGTTGGTTGTTGCTCCTATTCTGTGAATCATGACCCTTTTCAAGTACAATCATTTTTTTTCTTACCCAATGGATGTATCATCATAATGTCCTTCCACTTTTTGTTTTTGCAGAGCCAGGTCTCGCATGTTGATGGCTTTGAGTTTAAACACTTGAACAATTTGTGCTACAATGAATTGGATGACATCCCTCAATGTGGTTCACCGAAGCAAGCTGGAAAAGGCCGATATGGAGACTGCAAAAGCATTTCTTTGCTCATCCTCCTTTACGTTTTGCAGGTACCGTACATACTTCACTTTTTAAAACGTTATTTTGTATAGAAATCTCACCTCAACTAAGATCTATGTGATAGAGGGAGGACGGTAGCTCATTAGCACAGAGCTCCGTAACTCATTTTATTGTCCCTCGTCTCCGACATTATCAGAGGGCCCGGGGACAACTTGATCGGCAATCTCCGCTAGGCCGAACAGTTTATGTCTTGCATCCCTCTGATAGGCTGGAGCTGCATCCAGACCTTAACCAAAATCTAATTGGCTGGCTCATCGCCTACCTACATTTATTGGTTCACGAGTTATCAAAGTGACCACTATATTCGTCATGGGTGTGTGTGTGTCTGTCTGTCTCCGCAGCATAACTACCCGATGATATCATCCGATCTTGATGAAACTTGGGTGGGAGGTTGATATCATTATCTAGTTGTCCTGCCTAGAGTGGGCGTATTGCGCCCATTGTGGGCGGAGCGACGCCCGAAAAAGATGTCTTTTTAGGGGATAATCGAGTTCAAGCTACATCTTCTCCGAGGGAGTTGGTGGAATCTGACAGGGGTTTCGGTATTTGGTTAGGCCAATGTCATGTGTCTAGCCCCACAGAGCTCGATTTTTCATTTTCGCCCCAAGGTCAAGGTCACAAGGTCACGAAATTTAGAAAAGTCGATTTTTGATGGTTTTATTGCATTGTTTGCTTCCTGATGGGGTGAAATGTCGTACATGATCTTATATTATCACATACATCATGAAATACAAGTTTTCCAACAAATTTCAGAATCTTCGACCTTTGACCTTTGAAGGTCACAAAGGTCAAAGTTTGAAAGTTGTCGGAATCGAACCAAATTTTCGGTATTGTGTAGCTAACACCTCATAACTGATTATACATTATTTTCTATCTCATTTCAAGGTCAGTAACCTTTGTTTTGACATTTCCGGGCCTGTTTCGGTTATAGTCCATCCTTTGTGATTGAATTATTTTTTTTATTTTTTTATTTTTTTTTGTATACAAGATCGAGGCTCGTGAAAGAGCGAACATTAATCACACAGAAAGACAAACCGACACATAAAACATATAACATCGGGAGCGGTAGACAAGATGGGGAGAGAGGGGGAAGGACACAAACACAACATTTGAGAGCAGGGACCGAGAGACATGGAGACATCGAGAGTTCTGAGAGAGGGCGAGGGCTTTGGGGGGGGGGGGCATGGGAAGGGGGCGGTGGGAGAGGTATAAAACATATGGACACTGCCAGGACTTCCAGGAAAGAAGTTGGAATTTCAAACAAGGTGGATCTGGGGTGAATTAGCGGGGGTAGAAAAGATCAAGGTTTTGGATGGGGGAAGATAAGAGATGGTGGTGAACAGCTGTTTTAAAGACCTGGAGGGAGGAGTGGGATTGAAGGGAGTGTGGGAGTTTGTTCCAGAGGCGGGAGAAAAGAGGAATGAAGGAGTGAAGGTGAGCAGAGAGTCGAGATTTTGGCAGTTTAACCATCAGAGGCTTGCTGGCAGATCTTGTGCGACCTGTAGGAATATTTGGGGGACAGAGCACAGAGAGAGCTGGGGGAGCAAGGCCGGAGAGGAGTCGGTAGAAGACAGAAAGACCACCTACCTGCCTGCGGTGAGTGAGTGAAAGGCCCTCAGAGATAGCTTCATCGCGGGAGATTCCAATGATTCTGAAGGAATATCGCTCGCTCGTGAACCATCGTCGTCTCCCGACTTGTTTTAATTATTTTCTCATATAAATCCAATTGAATGAAAAGCAGACATTGCATATAATGAAACAAATGACATAATGATCAAAACAAATCAATGTCTCTGACATATTGAACAAGGTTTGACAAGAATGTTACCAGAATTACAGTTTTGCCATCAGCTGAATATTTGGCTTCAGCATCATCTCGACTAAGTGAATCACTTATAATAAAGCTTTCTTTTCCAACAAGGCTTCCAAACATGCACCATGTGCAAACGTCAATCACTCAACTTGTAGATGTAAAACAAGGACCCACCCACATCTCGCACCTGTGAACAGAGGGAACAACCAATTAGCTCTCACCTTATCAATTACCCCGGTGGTTCGGATTGAATAAATAGATCGACTCCCCCCATGCTCGTCTAGCTAAACAAAGCTGCTTAAAGCAACCATGAAAGGCTATACAAGGCAAGTCCTTTGCTGTTTCAAACTCTTCCCAGAGTCCCTCCACAGCTGTAAAGATGTTCAAATATTGTATGTGCATGAGAATCTCAATTTCCATAATGAGAAGCCCAATTCACACGGTACATACATAATACAGTACAAACATGCGAATTTGTGATTCTCATGTGTGTAATACCAGCAGGAGTACCTGGCGTTGCCTGGTGATGTTCTTATCCTGTTGGCATTTTGAAGAAATCGTTTTTTTGTTTTTTTTTGTATATTCTTTTCTGTTTTTTGTGGGTGCCTAAAACACTTCCCTACACCCACCCACAAAGAATGAATGAATGAATGATTGTTTTAAGGCCATTTTTCCCATTGAGAGCAGAGGTTAGCCTTGCGGGCCCCATGACAATCATGGTTCCCTGTTTGAGGCAATGTTTTTATGGCCGGATACCCTTCGTGACGCCAACACTTAGTCGCCTCTTACAATGCGCAGGGATACAGTGCACCTATTCTAAATCGGGGTATACACCGGGATCATTCATCCCAGCAAGCTGGTACTCAATTTGCCGACCTCGGAAGGATGACCCCCCCCCCCCCCCCCGGCGTTAATTCAGTGATCGACCGGGATTCAAACTCAGGATCCTAGGATCCCAAACCTGCACCCCAACTGCCAAGCTAACGCCAGGCTAGGAAATTTAACACCCACCCACAAAGCAAATTTTATATTTATGACACACGCGCACACAATAATCAGGGATAATTTAATATTACCTTTTTTTTTTGTTTGTTTTTTTTGTATACAAGATCGAGGCTCGTGAAAGAGCTAACAATCACACAAAAAGTCAAACCGACACATAAAACACAAAATAAGGGGAGCGGTAGACAAGATGGGGAGAGGGGGAAGGACACGAACACAACATTTGAGAGCAGGGACATCGAGTGAACTGTGGGAGGGAGAGGGCTTGGGGGGAGGTGGGAGAGGTATAAAACATATGGACACTGCAAGGACTTCCAGGAAAGAAGTTGGAATTTCAAAAAAGTGGATCTGGGGTGAATGAGCGGGGGTAGAAAAGATCAAGGTTTTGGATGGGGGAAGATAAGAGATGATGGTGAACAGCTGTTTTAAAGACCTGGAGGGAGGATTGGGATTGAAGGGAGTGGGGGAGTTTGTTCCAGAGGCGGGAGAAAAGAGGAATGAAAAAGTGAAGGTGAATAGAAAGTCTTGATCTTGGCAGTTTCACCAGAAGAGGGTTTTTGGCAGATCTTGTGTGTCCTCCTGCAGGAATATTTGGGGGACAGAGCACAGAGAGAGCTGGGGGTGCAAGGCCGGAGAGGAGTCGGTAGAAGACAGAAAGACCACCAACCAACCTGCCTGCGGCGAGTGAGTGAAAGGCCCTCGGAATTAGCTTCATCGCAGGAGATTCCAATGATTCTGAAAGCTTTGGTTTCAACCGTGAAGCCGAGCTAGGTGTGAGGCAGGAGCACCGGCCCAGAAGGGGGAACAGTATTCCACTGAGCTGCGGATGAAAGCCTTGTATGTGGTGAGGAGCTCAGGTGTGCCAAGGAAGGACTTCGCACGACGGAGGATGCCCAGTCGGCGACTGGCTTTGGAGGCCAGCTTGGAAATGTGGTTTTCCCAAGAAAGATCATGGCAGATAGTGAGACCCAAAAGCTTGAGCGACAGAACTTCTTGGAGAGGATTGTTGAGAAAGTAGATGGGAGGGTTTTCCAGTCGGTCTTTTCGGAGAGACATAGTAAGAGTGTGAGATTTGTCAGGATTGAAAGACATGTTCCACTTGTTTGACCAGTCTGTGATTTTGTCCAGGTCTGCAGAGAGTGAGGAGGCTGCAGACTGCCGATCTGACGGATGAGGAATGGAGTGGCAGAGAGTGGAGTCATCAGCAAAGAGATAGAGAGGATTTACCAGAGAGTCTGAGAGATCATTGATGAAGACCAGAAAAAGCACAGGGCCCAGAACACTGCCTTGGGGAACTCCAGCCAGAACAGGAAGATGAGAGAAATCCATTCAGGGCCACATGTTGACTACGACCAGAGCGGGAAGTCCGCAAGCCATGCATGGAGATTTCCATGGATACCATAGGAGGAGAGTTTGGTGAGCAGAGCTGGGTGCCAGACCGTAACGAAGGCATGTGATATGTCAAGGGAGACGGCTCTGATTTCCTGTTTGGCATTGAGGACCTCCATCCATTGTTGAGACATCAGAAGCAACATGTCCAGAGTAGAATGACCTGGTCTGAATCCAAATTGATGATCAGAGATCAAGCCATTGGAGAAGAGGAAGGATTTGAAATCCGAAGCAATGATGGATTCCATGACTTTGCTGATAATTGGGAGCAGGCTGATTGGTCTGTAGTTGCAAGGATCTGTTTTTGAACCTTTTTTGTGTAAAGCGGTAATGTTTGCTGATTTCCAAGATGCTGGCAGATGACCTTGAGCAAAAGAGAGGGTGAAAATAACAGAGAGAGGGTGAGATAGAGCGGCAGAGCAGGCTTTTAGGACCCATGGGCTGATGCCGTCTGGTCCAGTTGCAGATTCAGAGTCGAGGTTTGACAAAAACTTCTCCACCTTTTCAGGAGAGAAGGACACAGACCCAAGGAGCAGTTGGGTTCGACTGGGTAAGGTGGGAACAGAGAGAGATGGGTTTGGGACACAATATTTTGAGGCAAACACAGAGTTGAGGCATTTGGCTTTGTCACGTGCGCCGTGCGGTGTCAACTGTGTAGCCATTTGAGGTAAGGGAGGGGATTGAAGGGGAACAAACACCAGAAACGGATTTGACCAGACGCCACCAGGATTTGGAGGAAGGAGACAGGTTTGAGAGTTCATTCTTGAGTGTGGAGAGATAGTGCTTCCTGGCACTCCTGAGGGTAGACACACACTTGTTCTGAGCTTGGTGGAAGGAACTGAGATTGCCTTGTGTTGGATTTTCCTTCTAAGAGGCAAAGGCAAGTTGTTTCAGGGCAACTGCCTCACCACAAGATTCAGTGCACCATGGATGGGAGGAAGGGTAAGACAACTGAAGACGAGATGGGATAAATCTGTGCATGAGAGAGAGCAGTTTGCTTTGGAAGAATTTCCAGGAAGAATTGATGTCAGAGGCAGTAGAGATGGGAGACCAGTCCAGATGATTGATGGCTGCTTGCAGACCGTGCAGTTCAGCCTGAGTGAAATGCCAGACTCGTCGACGCTGAGGAGGCTCTCTGAGAATGGCCAGAGAGATGTCCACTTTAACAAGCACATGATCAGAGGAACCGATTGGAGCAGAAGAAGAGCAGCAGACATTTGCAGGGAAGTTTGTCATAACCAAGTCGAGAAGAGAAGATACTATATTGACTGAGATCCGGGTCGGGAAATTGACATTGTGTCAGTCCCAATGAGTCGCAGAAGTCCTTTGCTGAGGTGGCATGGCTGGTGAGAGAGGAACCCATACCCAGCCAGCTGGCATGATGACACTTTAAGTCACCACATATGAGGAAGAGAGAGTTGGGATGAGTTGATAGAAGTTGGTCCATGTTGTCAGACAGCGAAATGTAAATGGAGTCATCACTGCTTGGAGGATGGTACAGAACACATATGAACAAAAGGTGGGAGCGGAGAGGAAGCCGTAGCCAGAGGTACTCCTGTGGGTGGGGTGGAGAGAGGGCAGTGCAAGGAGAGTGAGTTTTTTAATATAAAGATAGCAACCCTACCACCATGACGAGGCTCAGGTCTATTATACCGGAGGGAGTAACCAGGAAGATATATTAAGGGATCAGAGACAACAGCACACGTAGAGAAAGGGAAATAAATGTTTTCATTGTTTTTGTGTTTTTGCGGGGTGGGCGGGGGGTGGGATTTAAAACGTTAGACAAAGAGTAGATGTTCGGCGAAGTTCGGGGGAGAAGGGAAAAATCTAAGAACCAAGCAAAAACGGCGAAGGAAGGAACTTCAGTGAACAAACTTCGACGAGGGAAGCCTCAGGCTTCAAGGCGACAAGGCCGCACACACGGGGCAAACAGAAACGATTAATTTCTTGCAAGTTACAGAAAATTCAAACCAAAACGAACTAAAAACAAACAATAATGCATCGACGATAAAATAGAGTGGAAATTTGACAAACACACGAATGGAAAAATAACAACTTTGGATGCTGGGAGAGAACAAAAGTTGCCACCTCGATCGAGAAAACCGGAAGCGGAACCCTGAAGCTACACACATCTATAAAGGCTCAGCCACTATAGAGCGAATTATTATTATTTTTTCTCTTTAATTTTTTAAAATTTATTTAATTTTAATCCCCCAAAAATCGAACTTTGTTTATTGTTTTTTCATTTTTTTGCCTCAAGCACTCCCTGGAACTCACTAATTAACCTCTGAAAGTTTGACAAAGATCTGTTCAGTCATCCCTGAGAAAAATAGTGACAGACAAATGGCTCTTTTGTAGTATAGATGTGAATGTCTCTACAACTGTGGAGGAACTCTGGGAAGAGTTTGAAACAGCAAAGGGCTTACCTTCCATGGTTGCTTCCTGCAGCGCTCTCCAGCTCGATGAGCATGGGAGAAGTCAATTTATTTATTTAATCTAGCCACCTGTGGTAATTGATTAGGTGAGAGCTAATTGATTATTCCCTCCATTCACAGGTGAGAGGTGTGTGTGTGTGTGTGTGTGTGTGTGTGTGTGTGTGTGTGTGTGTGTGTGTGTGTGTGTGTGTGTGTGTGTGTGTGTGTGTGTGTGTGTGTGTGTGTTAGGGTGCACACGGTGCCCCTTTAAAAAATTTTTTTTATAGAATCAATCTGTCCCTGGTCTCATTGTATTCCTATACCAAAATAAGAAAGCCAGGCAAACTTTCAAGAAGATTGGAAACTATTTATGTGTCCCACCACTGCTTTGAATATTCACTGGCAAAAACAAATAAACGGCAATAAACGCTTACAGAAATAGGTGGTATACATACAAAGGACACATGTAGGGATTTATTTTGTTAGCAAACATCGACAGAAAATATTACTGCATGACAGACATAGTTCAGATATTGATATAAAGTACATTTTATATTCCTTCACAAGTTCACACATGTATTCAACAATGTATTAATTGAACATAATGGCCAATTTGGCTAACATACACAAAACAGAAAGGCAACAAACTCATGAATCAGCTGCTTATGACTTTTGGTCCAACAATGTCTTTATTGTCCCTGACTTTTATCATCTGGTTCAGTTGTCCTTTTTCTCAGATTGGGCCTCATCTTTATGTTCTCTTCAACAACTTGGAGAACATTCTGATAGTGCTCTTCACCGCGAGCAGCTGCCAAGAAGTCGGAGCTCAGCTTCACGCCTCGTTCTGCTGAATCATTCACTACATTGATTGCTCCAACATTGATCAAGGCATTCTTGTAGAATTCTGATTCAGGCCACTCGGAAACATCCAGGGACAGGAACCCTGCTTTCAGCTTCAGAACATGGAAGAAAAACCATGAATCTTCGGTGACAGTCAGCAGGTTTTGAGCCGAGATTGACTTCTGTTGGGAACCTTGGTTTGCCGAAGCCTGTTCCGAAACGATTCTCAGGAAGCTGGCGCGGTGTGTCAGGTCTTTTTTGGAGCAGTTGGTCTGCAAGTAGGCGACACTCATGAGCTGGGGTGTTACTGCTGAATAGTGCCAGTGGTATTAGCTCTCCGGTAAGGTACCACAGGTGTTGACTGAACGCCTTCAGTGCGCTACTGGCCACTATGGTGTTGAGTTCCTGATACCGTAGCAGCTTCTTGTACAGGAGGAGGTCATTCCAGGGCGCATCTACACTGATGGAGCATTGCATCCACCAAGTGGAATAGACGAGTGTTGCAAAGGTGACGAATTCTGTGAGCTTCTTTCCCTGGTGCTTGGCTGTTATTGTTCCAGATGGGAGATCCTGGATTTGTGTCTCAAACAGGCAGATTTTCAAACAGTAGATCAATTTCGCCATCCACCTAGCTTCGTGTAAGGCACCAGGACGCTGAAACGTTGTAGTAGGGTAGTCAGGATCGAGATAGACTGCACACAGCTGTAGAAATTCTTTGTCGTCGTCCCGTTTCTGGTCAACTTGTGATGTCACGAGTTGCAGGTTTCTGCACGCCATTCATCAATTAGATCTTTACCTTCCTCGGGAAATGACGCTAACTGTATTCGGTGCAGTGGCTGATCGCTCTCATGGGGAACCAAGTTCCAATTTTTCCTGAGACGAGTGAACAGCATGACATCTGGAGACTTGGATGTCTCAATCTTGAGATCCTCAAACACGTGCGTAAGAATGACTTCTCCTACGTGATGCCGACAACCAGACCACAAAAGTGGACGTTCTAGGGTTTCCTGTATCTGAATGCATGCTGCGGACACATGCCCTGTGTTACTAGCGGTCGTATCAAACACCATGTTGCAAATGGAGTCTGTGCAGTTCCAACTGCACAGCAAATCAAATGTGAGCTTTGAAATGATTTCTCCAGATTTTTTATCAGTTCCAGGTTTGTAAGCAGGCACACCAAGAACCTTGATGTCTGTCACATCTCCAACCGCCACAGTCAGCCGCTCCTCATTTTCATATTTATTTGTGAGCGAGGGAAGCAGCTTGCCATCCCAGTGAAGAGAAGCAAACTAGAACATCCCACTTCTCCTGGTAACTTTCAGCTATTGGCTTTCCGATTTCTCGTCTGGATTTATCAGCCACAGCATACGATGTATATACTTTGGACACATCCCCTCCAGCTTCCTGGACGAATGCCTCAGTGAAAGCAGCCTGTTGTGATGCAGTCATCTTCATTCTGGTAGCAAGTGCAACCATTTTGGGGGATTTCATGATGTTATGAGGTATGAAAGCCTCTGTCCCAGAATGTACCACTCGTCTGTGCTTTCTTCTCGGATGTGTATCCATAGAGGTTCCTGGCAAGAGATCCACTCCATCCTCGGTGTCACCAGGATCAGTATCAGAACTGCTCTCAAATGTTGCTGTAGCAGTTAACTCCGCCATCTCAGCTTCTGCCCTTTCTTGCCTTCGTCTGTCCAGAAGCTTGCGTTGTTCTGATCTCTGTTTCTGTTTCGCGAGGGAAGCGTCAAAACCTCCAAAGCTAGCAATACGATCTGTCTTCATGGACTGCAGGAATTTGATGTCCTCAGGAGTTTTCATTTTCTCTTCAGCATGAAGCAGCCAGAGTGGGAATGTTTTGGAAAGATCCTGCTCATGTTCATTGACTTTGCTCAAAACAGTTGGCATGTCACGGCGACTTTTGGGGATTTGTCTTAGTTTGGAGTTCTCATCGTGCAGCTTCAAGATCTTTTCACATGCTTTGCGATCACATATCAAAGGAACGTTTGCTTTCTCATAAAAAGGCTGAATCTTTGCAAGCACCAGCTTGGAACAATCCCACTTGGCTTTGTTGGTAGAATATCCATCCTGTATATGGAATATCAGACACCGAAGGACCTGTAGTGCTGTAGGCAAGCGAGATCCAGTTATTTCTCAATCAACGTCCGTGATCGATTGACCTAGTGCAAATATCTCAGAAGAGTTTCCTGTTTTCATTCTACTAGATCCTGCTGCAGTTGCTGGCGAGCCTGGCGTAGATTCATGCTGGAGTTCATCAGTTGAGCAGATATCAAGAACACCAGCATCTTGTGATGATTTATCCTCCTCCATAATATTTCCTCTCTGCTAGTAATTCTGGCAGTGCACACAAACGTATCACAAATGTGTGTCAATATCTACAACTGGGTAATAGCATCTGTGTCATGGCAGGCCAAAGGCAAACATGTCAGCTACATCAGGATCAGTTCCTGCATAATGTATATACTTGCTACAGAGCAGATCAGTCAATCAGCTCATATTGTGACTGCATTGTTATGTCTAGACAATGTCTAGACTGTGCATGTCTAAAAATAGCCCAAATCTAGCAGCAGTTTCCATGGCAACTGTCTGGACATTTCATCCCTGGCATTTCTATTTACAACTTTACACAGGTAAATCAATTCACATTGAACTCTCAAGAAAAAAACACCAAAAATAATGATACTAGTGCTGGAATTAAAGACAGCCTATTTACCATAATATTGTTATATTAATGGCGGTTTATGGCCATTTTTGTGGAAATATTCAAGTGAATGGTGGGACACATAAATAGAGTCCAATTTACATAAAAATTGACTAGGACTATTATTTTAATGATTGGAACAAAATAAAAACAGGGACAGGGCAATATGCTCATATGGGGGCACTGTGTGTGTGTGTGTGTGTGTGTGTGTGTGTGTGTGTGTGTGTGTGTGTGTGTGTGTGTGTGTGTGTGTGTGTGTGTGTGTGTGTGTGTGTGTGTGTGTGTGTGTGTGTGTGTGTGTGTGTGTGTGTAAGTAAGTAAGTAAGTAAGTAAGTAAAATATTATGCCACATGATATTCACGTAATTATATTTTAGTTATCTCTTCATTTGGACGGGGATTGAAAAAATGGGCTCTATTAGCTATTGTGCATTGACGTCATGAATCGTCAAGCCTAGTTTCAAAACGATAAATTGTTTACGTATCCACTGACGGAAGGGCATCGTTATAGTTTTAAGAGCTTGTTAACTCTGTCATTGTCGGACTAAAAATGTAAAAGGACGTAGGGAAGGTATGCCAAAAAGTGTGTGAACAAAGTATGGATGGTCACATGAAATTTTAAAGTGAAATCATCCCTATATCTTTCTTTGAATAAAGGTTTATGCATTGTTGTTTTTGTTGTTAATGCTTGAATATGTTCCTAACGATGTGTATGAGCTCGTATTAAATATCTGGCATCAGCATGTCTGTGCTTTGTGTATGATTGATTTATTTACTTACTTTCAGGGCATTCCTCTGGGCCTGGCAACCAGCATCCCACTGTTGTTGCAGAGCCACAGAATCAGCTACAGCGAGCAGGCTCTCTTCAGCCTCGTGTTTTGGCCATTTAGTCTGAAGCTCCTGTGGGCACCACTCGTCGATGCCATTTTCAGCCGCCGATTTGGCCGGCGCAAGTCGTGGCTCGTTCCTACACAATATATGCTGGGAATCTTCATGCTGTTTCTCGCCCGACATATAGATGCGTTACTCGAGGCTGGAAATGTGGTTGCGATCACTGCCTCTTTCTTTATCTTTGAATTGCTCGCAGCAACGCAGGACATAGCGGTGGATGGCTGGGCGCTCACCATGCTATCAAAGGTTTGGGGTCTGATTTGATGATCTAAAAACAAAAAAATGTTTTTGATGTTTCTTTTATACTCTAACGATAATAAAATGATCCACTTTTGCTTTGGGTTTTTGTTTCACGAGAACAGCTGGTTGTTAAGGAACTTTGAAATATGAATGGTTGGATAAAGGAAATGCAGGCCATTGGTGCCGCAATTTCATAGGGGTTAATGGCTGTGTGACGTTGGTGTTGTTTCAGGAGAACGTTGGGTTTGCTTCAACCTGCAACTCCATTGGCCACACAGCCGGGTATTTCCTTGGCAACGTGCTGTTCCTCGCGCTGGAGTCTGCCAGTTTCTGCAACCAGTATCTCCGCACAGAGCCTTCGGATGTTGGAATCGTCACTCTGTCCGGTGAGACAGTAAAATATAAATGCTTCTCCAAGTTTGGCGATGGTGTCAGTCACCAATCTAATACCTGAACCCTTTTCAGATTTCCTGCACTTCTGGGGAGTTGTGTTTATGGTCACCACCACACTCGTGGCAATCTTCAAAAGTGAGGCCCGGACATTCGAGAAGGGACAGGTGGCAGTCCACGGGGTGCTAGCCACGTACCAGCAGCTCTTGTGTGTACTCAAACTGCGCTCGGTACAGCTGTACTGCCTCATGATGCTCACCTGTAAAGTATGTGGTGCAGGATTGAGACTTGGATGCCAGTTTTTTCTCTTCCTTGTTGGAAAGCGAAAGTCATTCCTTTGAGATGGATTTGATTGTCTGATGCGTGCAGGGGGTACTGAACATGTTATCGGTTATTGGCCCACTCACACGAAGCAAAAGTGTGGTTAAGCAATTGATTCATGTCCATTAATCTGTCCGTCTGTCTTATCAGCTTATGATCGAGCATCAACTTATTTAAATTGAATGTTGTATTTTGAGCATGAATCGGAAGACAAGTTTCTCGTTTTACTGTGCTTTGGCTCAGAATCCGTCCTGATCACACGTGCACAGAGGAGAGATAAAAAAAAAATTTTTTTTACGATGTCTGGCTGCTTGGCAATTAACCAAAATTGAAAATCATTCCAAATGTAAAACTTGCTGATATTAAGGACGTCATAATGGACACATACGACAGGCACGAATAACTAATGTCACGTGTTAAATAAGGTAATGTAATTGACACTGCGGAAAATGGTGGTACAACTGAAATTTATTTGTCTTTTGCAATCTTTATTTTATTTCAATTGAATTATATACTGTACTTTATGGGGTGGTATACAAGGATGGTGTCCCGGACTGCTTCTGTATTACTTCTATAGAACAAAACTTTCAGATTTTTTTTTTTTTAAAGATAGTTAAAATTATTATTTTATTTAAATTGAAGTAACACTGCATGGGGTATCATGTTCTGTGAACTCTCCAGTTATTGGTTTTCAGTTTGTTTGTTATTTTTCGTGTTGTTATTCAAAAAGGGTTAAATCAAATGTGATTATATTGCCTTTCCGACCTACAGAAACTTAAGTACATGTTTAAACTTTAATGTCGTTTAGGTTTTTGTTTCGGGGATGGTGAGAGTCTTTTATTTTTGCACTTTCTTTGAGGTCGAGGGAGAGTGGAGTAGGATAGCGTCGGAGTTGTTGAGTGGGGAAGTTGATTGAGAATGGGGTAACTGGGGGAAGGGTTCTTTCCTTGGCTTTGCCATCTTGATAGCATTTGTATTTGCCATGCACCATGTCACAGAGGATATGTGGTCGTTTGTCAGGACTGGTTTTACATTATTTTTGCCGCAGGGGTGTTTTGAACAGTGAACTGATATATATATATATATATATATATATATATATATATATATATATATATATATATATATATATATATATATATATATATGTGTATATATATATGTATGTATGTATATATATATATGTATGTATATATATATATGTATATATATATATATATATATATATATATATATATATATATACAGTCACGTGAAAAAGTAAGTACACCCCATGTAAAGTTTTGACTTTTTCAACATACAGCTATTTGATCTTCATTTCAACAATATTGATAGATAAAGGTGAGATAATCTATCTATAATTCCACTAATCTCTGTCTGTGTGTGTGTGTGTGTGTGTGTGTGTGTGTGTGTGTGTGTGTGTGTGTGTGTGTATGCGACCGCTGTTTCTCGACAACTACCGGTCCGATATACTTGAAACTTGCCAGGTATATTGCTGGGGACCCGA